>NW_027412213.1:0-54394 GCF_047663935.1 Musca autumnalis
GCCAAAACATTGATTTATATTATGAAGTTTCTAGAGGTATGCCTAATTATGGGTGTATCAATACTGGATAGATAACTAAAGTTTACACGGAGAATCCAAAAAACGGGCCAGCAACGCGGACCGGGTCAGCTAGTACCTTATAAAAGGTTTTCTATGTAAGAAGACCTTCTAGAGGTATTTCTATTGAGGAATACTTTTTTCAGATGTTTTCTGTTCAAGAATACCTTTCCAAAGGTCTTTTGGATACAACCAAAAATGGAAAAAGGCACAAAGAGCAAAAATATGCACAAAAAGGAAAACACTTTTTCTAGCTACCGAACTATATCGGGTTTCCTATAACAAAACGTCTTTTTATTTTTAAATTAAAAAATGACAATTTCGATTCGAATAATTATTAGTTTAAAGATTAAATACTTGATTTCAATTTAATTTATATTCAACGAATACGACTTCGCGCTCGTACAACAAAATTCAACTTATTTATGTAAGAATATTACACCAACAACAAGGAATTCAGCAAAAAATAGAAGAGCGAGTGACATCTAATATGGCGTTGCCATGCCGAAAAAGCTATCTTTTGCAGAGTTACCACATCGGTCTCGCCGCTGACGCCTCTGGGATTAACGGCGCTTCACGAACGTGAACATCTTATATGGAAGAATACTTTTCCAATGGTATTCTATAGAAATGTGGAGAGAAGACCTTTCAAAAGTTATTCTATGGATGAACACCTTTCAAACGATTTTTTGTTGAAGAATTGTTTTCAAATGACCTTCTATGGAAAAAGGTCTTATATGGAAGAAGGTATTCTATTGAAGAAGACCTTTCAGAATATCTAATATGGAAGAAGGCCTTTCCAAAGGTCTTCTATGGTAGAAGACCTATCCAATGGGCTTCTATGGCAGAAAAACCTTTCAAAGGTCTTTTATGGAAGAAGACCTTTCAAGAGGTCTTCTATGGAGGAAGACTTTTCTAGAAGACCTTTCAAAAAGTCTTCTGTGGAAGAAGACCTTTCAAATGGTTTTCTATGAAAGAAGACTTTTCCAAAGGTACCTTTCCAAGGGCCTTCAAAGGAAGAATACGTTTCAACTTTCGAACGGTCTTCTATAAAAGAAGACCTTTAAAGAAAAACACTTTTCAAAAGGCCTTCTATGGAAGAAGAACCTTTAAACAGTATTCTAAGGAGGAAGACCTTTCAAAAGGCCTTCTATGGAAGACGACCTTTCAAAAGGTTTTCTATGGAAGAAGGCCTTCCAAAAGGTCTTCTATTGAAGAAGAATTTTAATAGGTATTCTATGAAAGAAGACTTTTCAAGAGGTATTTTATGGAAGAATACCTTTCATGAGGCCTTCTATGGAAGAAGACATTTCAAAAGGTCTTCTATAGAAGACCTTTAAAAGGGTCTTCTATGGGAAAAGCCTTTCAATAGGTCTTCTATGGCAGAAGGCACTTCGAAAGGTTTTCTACGGTGGAAGACCTTTCCAAAGCCTTCTATGGAAGAAGACCTTTCAAAAGCTTTTTTTATGCAAAGAGACCTTTCAGGAGGTCTTCAATTGAAGGTAGAAGACCTTTAAGAAGGTCTATTATTTAAGAGGATGTTTTAAAAGGTTTCTATGAAAGAACCTTTCAAATGGTTTTCTATGGCAGAAGGCCTTTCAGAAAGTCTTCTATGGAAGAATACCTTTCAAAGGTCTTCTATGGAAGAATACCTTTCAAAGGTCTTCTGTGCAAGAAGACCTTCCAAACGGTCTTCTATGGAAGAAGACTATTCAAATGGTTTTCTATTGAAGAAGACTTCCAAAAGGTATTCTATGGAAGACGGCCTTTCAAGAGGCCTTCTGTGGAAGAATACCTTTCATGAGGCCTTCTATGGAAGAAGACGTTTCCAAAGGTCTTCTGCGGAAGAGGACCTTTCAAACGGTTTTCTATGGAAGAAGAGTTTGAAAACGTCCTCTCTATGGAAGAAGGTCTTCAAAAGGTCCTTTATTCTATGGAAAAAGACCTGTCAAAAGGTCCTCAAGTAGATCTTTTAAAAGGTCATTTCCATAGAAGAAGACGTTTCAAAAGATCATTTCTATAGAAGAAGGCCTTTCAAAGGTGATTTCTTCTAAGGACCTGTCAAAAGGTCTTCTATGGAAGAACCCATTTCAAAAGGTATTCTATGGAAGAAGACCTTTCAAAAGGTCTTCTATGGAAGAAGACCTTCCAAAGGCCTTCTATAGAAGAAGAAGACCTTTCAAAAGATCCTCTATGGGAGAAGACCTTTCAATAGGACTTGTATGGAAGAAGACCTTTCAAAAGGTTTTCTATGGAAGAAGACCTTCCGAAAGGTCTTCTATTGAAGAAGACTTTTAATAGGCATTCTATGGAAAAATACCTTTCAAAAAGTATTCTATGGAAGAAGACCTTTCAAGAGGTATTTCATGGAAGAATACCTTTCATGAAGCCTTCTATGGAAGAAGACATTTCGAAAGGTTTTCTATAGAAGAAGACCTTTCAAAACATCTCCTATGGAAGAAGACCTTTTAAAAGGTCTTCAATGGAAAAAGGCCTTTCAATAGGTCTTCTATGGAAGAAGGCCCATCTAAAGGTTTTCTATGGTGGAAGACCTTTCCAGAGTCTTCTATGGAAGCAGACCTTCCAAAAGGATTTTTATGCAAAAGGCCTTTCAGAAGGTCTACTATTTAGGAGGACGTTTTAATAGGTATTCATTCTATGAAAGAAGACCTTTCAAACGGTCTTCTATTGAAGAAGAACCTTTCATGGGGCCTTCTATGGAAGAGGACCTTTCAAACGGTTTTCTATGGAAGAAAACCTTTCATAGGTTTTCTATGGAAGAAGAATTTTAAAACGTCCTCTCTATGGAAGAAGGCCTTCAAAAGGTCCTTCCTTCTATGGAAAAAGACCAGTCAAAAGGTCCTCAAGTTGATCTTTCATAAGGTCATTTCTATAGAAGAAGGCCTTTCAAAAGGTGTTCTATGGAAGAAGACCTTTCAAAAGGTCTTCTATTGAAGAAGAACCTTTCATTAGGCCTTCTATGAGACTTCTTCCATAGGAGATGTTTTGAAAGGCCATCTTTTATAGAAGACAATTCGAAATGTCTTCTTCCATAGAAGGCTTCATGAAAGGTATTCTTCCATAAAATACCTCTTGAAAGGTCTTCTTTCATAGAATACTTTTTGAAAGGTATTTTTCCATAGAATGCCTATTAAAAGTCTTCTTCAATAGATGACCTTTCGGAAGGTCTTCTTAAATAGAAAGTCTTTTGAAAGGTCTTCTTCCATAGAAGTCCTATTGAAAGGTCTTCTCCCATAGAGGATCTTTTGAAAGGTCTTCTTCTATAGAAGGCCCTTTGAAAGGTCTTCTTCCATAGAAGACCTTTTGAAAGGTCTTCTTCCATAGATAATCTCTTGAACGGTCTTCTTCCATAGAAGACCTTTTAAAGGGGTTCTTCCATAGAAGACCTTTTGACAGGTCCTTAGAAAAAATCACCTTTGAAAGGCTTCTTCTATAGAAATTACCTTTTGAAAGGTGTTCTTCTATGGAAATGACCTTTTAAATGATCTAATTAAGGACCTTTTGACAGGTCTTTCTCCATAGAATAAAGGACCTTCTATTGAAGAAGACCTTTCAAAAGGTCTTATATTGAAGAAGACCTTTCAAAAGGTCTTCTATTGAAGAAGACCTTTCAAGAGGTATTTTATGGAAGAAGACTTTTCAAAAGGCATTATATGGAAGAATTCATTAAAAAAGGACTTCTATGGCAGAAGACCCTTCTAAAGGTCTTCTATGGAATAAGGCCGTTTAAAAGTTTTCAAGGAAAGAAAAAAAAATGGAAGTAGATCTCTCTTAAGTTCTTCAATGGACGAAGACTTTTGACTTTTTCTACGGCAGTAGACCTTTCCATGGCAGAAGGCCTTTCAAAATTTATTATACTGAACCTTTTAAAGATTTTCTAGGGAGACCTAAAATGTATTCTTTTAGAGAAACCCTTTTTAAGAAAACCTTTTATGGATGAAAGCCTCGTTTTAAAATAATTAATTACGGTAAACCTTCCAAAATGTTCTATGGGAGAAATCATAGGTCTTCAAAGTTCATCTATGAAAAAAGACCACACAAAATTATTCCGTTGTGGAAGAACTGTGAAGTGATCTTGATTTAAAAAAATATATTTTTAGAAATCTTTTCTATTCTGCAAATGATTTAAGTGATGTTTATTTGTAACTTTTGCCACAGACCATGCACTAGACACGCTCTTAGACATGTTTAAGCATAAGTATGAAAACTAACTAAGCGAAAACATGGTCATAACAGTTTGTCATGGCGTAACATCGACATATGAGTATATAGTTTTTTTTTACGTTTTCAACATTTTCTGTCTTCTTTGGCGGATAGTTGTTAGGTTAAGTACAACAACAACAAAATACAAGGAAACAACCTGCAAACACTCCACAAAAATTAGAACATCGCGAGTTGAAAATTTCAACTTGTGTATACCCCAAAACCATGAAGGGGAGTGGAGTTCAAAATGGATGTAGATATATAGTCATATGGAATTGTGATGCATTAAAGTAAAAAAATAATAACAATAATAATAATAAAATAATAATAATAATAATAATAATAATAATAATAATAATAATAATAATAATAATAATAATAATAATAATAATAATAATAATAATAATAATAAAAATAATAATAGTTGGCCGATTGGCATTACCATTACAAGGAACTTGTGTTAACAAAAACTTTCCAAGGACCATCACCTGTGAGAACATAGCATCAGGGCAGATTCAGATTCGCAGATCGTACACAGTTGCTCTCGTTCTACCACTAATAAAAGTTACAATATCAGGGTAAATATTGGAAGAAATGTGGTGAAAGTCAGCTTTTACTTTGATCTAATCAACTACACCGTCTATTGCATGGATCAGAGCAGATGAAATAATACCTGTCAGGATTTGGTATGCTACAGAGTTGATGACAACCCCGATTGGTATTGTAACGTGACAATACTATCACGTACATACATAGTACAACAACACAATACCGGCTACCATCCAATACACTGCAGACATACTGAACAGCCATTCCATAGGCAGCAGTCATTACATTTCATCCATTTACATGTTGTGTTTTAAGATGTAACCCAAAGGAGAATTCAATTCCAGTGTAGTTTCGCAGTTACAATTTTAACGCACACTGTGAATAATTCTCATTTACTCTGTACTCCAAGCCACTAAAGTATTTCAGGTTTACTTGAGAATGGCGAGCTTACTACTGCAGGGAGTTTGCTACACGGGCTGGAACACAAGGTTGCTCTAAGTCCGCCAACTTACGCCCCGGTGCCTAGTGTTGGGAATACTTTTTGAGAGCTACCCATTAAGTTGTGGTGGCTGATACATACACAGGGCCTTCGGGTCAGCTGTTCCACTGGGCCTTCGGGTCAGCAGTTCCACAGGGCCTTCGGGTCAGCTGTTCCACTGGGCCTTCGGGTCAGCAGTTCCACAGGACCTTCGGGTCAGCTGTTCCACAGGGCCTTCGGGTCAGCTGTTCCACTGGGCCTTCGGGTCAGCAGTTCCACAGGACCTTCGGGTCAGCTGTTCCACTGGGCCTTCGGGTCAGCAGTTCCACAGGGCCTTCGGGTCAGCTGTTCCACTGGGCCTTCGGGTCAGCAGTTCCACAGGACCTTCGGGTCAGCTGTTCCACAGGGCCTTCGGGTCAGCTGTTCCACTGGGCCTTCGGGTCAGCAGTTCCACAGGACCTTCGGGTCAGCTGTTCCACTGGGCCTTCGGGTCAGCAGTTCCACAGGGCCTTCGGGTCAGCTGTTCCACAGGGCATTCGTGTCAGCTGTTCCACAGGGCCTTCGGGTCAGCTGTTCCGCAGGGCATTCGGGTCAGCTGTTTCGTACTAAGTAGCGCATGGTAGATACTAGTTCGTAGCCTAGACTAACTCCCGAACATCAACAGCCGAGCGCCAAAGCCGACATTCATTGTACTCCCGAACATCAACAGCCGAGCGCCGAAGCCGACATTCATCGTACTCTCGAACATCAACAGCCGAGCGCCGAAGCCGACATTCATCGTACTCCCGAACATCAACAGCCGAGCACCGAAGCCGAACGTCATCGTACTCCCGAACATCAACAGCCGAGCGCCGAAGCCGACATTCATCGTACTCCCGAACATCAACAGCCGAGCGCCGAAGCCGAACTTCATCGTACTCCCGAACATCAACATCCGAGCGCCGAAGCCGACATTCATCGTACTCCCGATCATCTGTAGCCGAACACCGAATTCATCGTCTTCCCGATCATCTGTAGCCGAACACCGAATTTATCGTCTTCCCGATCATCTGTAGCCGAACACCGAATTTATCGTCTTCCCGATCATCTATAGCCGAAGACCGAATTCATCGTCTTCCCGATCATCTACAGCCGAACACCGAATACATCGTCATCCCGATGATCTGTAGCCGAACACCGAATTTATCGTCTTCCCGATCATCTATAGCCGAACACCGAATTCCTCGTCTTCCCGATCATCTACAGCCGAACACCGAATACATTGTCATCCCGCTCATCTGTAGCCGAACACCGAATTCCTCGTCTTCCCGATCATCTGTAGCCGAACACCAAACACAAACAACACCGTTTCCCTCGTAGAAGAAGCCGATAACTCAACACGAGCTCCTCAGCTGCCAAATCCCAGCGAGTCTGCATAATCCAACGCCAACTATTAATCTAAATATATATACCATTGAATTCATTCTTATCGTATTTGAACACAAGTAGATTGTAAATTAGTATTTATTCAATAAATCCCCGATTTAGCCCCCAGTAAAGGGAGAATACTAGTCTTCTCATTTCGTAAGGTTTAGTGGGTCCTTATGGAGACCCCGGACGCGACTGAGCTTACCCCAGCCGACGACAAAACCACGTTACAGTATTTCAAGATGGTCACTTTATGCCAGATTATGGAAAAACTTGGTAGACGCCCCACTTGTTGGAGAGATTCAGGGTTTCTTGGAGCTTTTAGACCAATACCTCAGGAAGTATTGACTTGAGCAAGAAAAAAATTGTACCATCGTAAAGGGAGCCGTAAAGGGAACCTACTGAAAACATTTCAAAACGATCCGAGAGGAGCTCTTAAACTTCACTTTATCTGAATTTTGTGTGGGAGGTACCCGAAGCAGTGCACCGATATGGCCCATCTTCGAACCTTAAATAAGTTTGAGCTTTTATTATCGAATCACCTCATAATTAAGATTTTATCTAATATTAGATAAAAACTCATCAAAATATGATACAGGGACATGAGGTTGCAAAAAAATCATAACCCTAATGTACAACATAGATTATTAACGATTATAAATACTGCCATTACTTATACGCAATAACATATTTTTTATACCCTCCACCATAGTATGGAGGGTATATTAAGTTTGTCATTCCGTTTGTAACACATCGAACTAATCATTTGCGACCCTATAAAGTATATATATTCTTGATCAGGATAAAATTCTAAGACGATCTAGCCATGTCCGTCTGTCCGTCTGTCCGTCTGTTGTAATCACTCTAGCGTCCGTAATAATTGAGATAGAGTGCTGAAATTTTGCACCCGAGGGTCATTTTTCCATATGCAGGTCAAGTTCTAAGATGGGCTATGTCGGTCCACTCTTTGGTATAGCCCCCATATAACGGTACCTCCCGATTTTCGGTATTTTGAGAATTTTAGCCACAATTTGTAACCGAACTATCTGCAATTTGACATTTAAGGTTCTCAGTGGTCATGAAACATCTCCACCAAACATCGTCAACATAGATCCATGTTTTGGTATGGCCCCCTTATAACCATACCTCCCGATTTTCGGTATTTTGAGCATTTTAGTTACAATTTTTAACCGCACTAGCTGTAATTTGCTATTTGAGGTTCTCAGTGGTCACGAAACATCTCCACCAACCAACGTCAACATAGGTCCATGTTTTTGTATAGCCACCATATAACGGTACCTCCCGATTTTCGGTATTTTGAGAATTTTAGCCACAATTTGTAACCGAACTATCTGCAATTTGACATTTGAGGTTCTCAGTGGTTATGAAACATCTCTACCAAACATCGTCAACATAGGTCCATGTTTTAGTATGGCCCCCTTATAACCATACCTCCCGATTTTCGGTATTTTGAGCATTTTAGTTACAATTTTTAACCGCACTAGCTGTAATTTGCTATTTGAGGTTCTCAGTGGCCACGAAACATCTCCACCAACCAACGTCAACATAGGTCCATGTTTTGGTATAGCCCCCATATATCGGTACCGCCCGATTTTCGGTATTCTGAGAATTTTGGCTACAATTCTTAACCGAACTAGCTGTAATTTGCCAGTTGAGGTTCTCAGTGGTTATGAAACATCTCTACCAAACATCGTCAACATAGGTCCATGTTTTGGTATGGCCCCCTTATAACCGTACCTCCCGATTTTCGGTATTTTGAGCATTTTAGTTACAATTTTTAACCGAACTAGCTGTAATTTGACATTTGAGGTTCTCAGTGGTCATGAAACATCTCCACGAAACATCGTCGACATAGGTCCATGTTTTGGTATAGCCCCCATATAGCGGTACCTCCCGACTTTCGCTATTTTGAGAATTTTAGCTACAGTTTTTAACCGAAATAGCTGTAATTTGACATTTGAAGTTCTCAGTGGTCATAAAACATCTCCAACGAAACATCGTCAATATATGTCCATGTTTTGGTATAGCCCCCATATAACGGTATCTCCTGATTTTCGTTATTTTGAGAATTTAACCGAACTAGCTGTAATGATCGGTATTTTGAGAATTTTAGCTACAATTTTGTCTATTCAAAAATAATCGTCAATATAGGTCCATGTTTTGGTATATCCCCCCATACACATAACTGTACCTCCCGATTTTCGGGAATTTTCAGTGGTCACGAAATTTCTTCACTAAAATTCGTCAACATGGGTCCATTTTTGAGGGTCTACATTGTTTTGATGAAACTACCCTTAATTTGACACTTGAAGTTCCCTGCAGCCATAAAACTTTTCCGCCAAAAAAAATTTAAGGATAGGTTGACTCTTTGATGTAGCCCCGTAGGTGGTACCTTTCACCTAGCTGAACAAATTTTTTTAGATTAGATAACACTGTGCAACAAAATGGAGGTGAAAGGCTGGGGCACGAAAAATTCCTCGTGGGGAAGAAAGGCCTTGGTGAGTATATTATGAACTCCGAAGGACAGAGCCGCCGTGAGTCGAACTTCCGCGTTATGGCGTGATGAAATTTTTGTTAGAGACCCTGTGGGCCATCAGGAATTAGCGTTATATCTTCTTTCACTGTTGCTTAAGTGCTCTACAAAAACAACAAACAAAGATATAATGCTAATTCATGATGGCTTACAGGGTCTCTTGCAAAAACTTCATCACGCCATAACGCGGAAGTTCGACTCACGGCGCATCTGTCCTTCGGGGTTTTTAATATACACACACCAAGGGCTTTCATCTCCAAAAGCAATTATCTCTGCGCCAACATTTGTGTTCACAGTGTAATTTAAGCAATAGTGGGAGGCAGTAGGAGTCTATCAATTGTCGAAAAGTTCTTCCACCTAAAATTGTGAAAGGACTCTAGTTTTCCATTTTACTTAAGACTATTTTATGGTGGAGGGTATAAAAAGTTCGGCCCGGCCGAACTTAACGACATTTTACTTGTTTTTTTTAAATAAGTAATGTAATTTAGAAAACTGAAGAGGATTGTTGGTAACATCCCGAACATAGAAGTCCCGGCCTTTCCCAAAAGCATGGCAATTTAAGCACTAGCCACGAATAAAAAGGAATGATTGTTTAAGTCTGGAGTATTCCCCCATTGGCTTAACTTCATCACTTTCCTCTTTGCAGAGAAAAATGTTTACAAAACGCACTGACAGCTTGCAAAATTTACTGATCGCTACCAATATCATGATTTCATCCCGGCGAAGGAATATTTGTACTACCGACTTTCTCTCTTTTTCAGCATCCTTTCTTGTTTTTAATATCCAATGTCAATTAAAATAAATAAAAGAAAAAATATTTTAATTTTTTCACCAGCCCCAAAAACAACGCATTCTACGCATCAGACATAACCTTATTATGCCGTTACGTTTTCACATTCCGTTTTATAACATCAATAAAAGTGTTGTGACAAAATTAAAAACCCAAAGAAAAATGAGCTTGTCAGATTATAGAAAACATTTTTATCACCTCTCTACACTTTTAATTTCCATTTTTACAACTTTCTTTTATTTTAAAATTTATTGCCATTGTCGTGGTTGTATGACACACATACATATATACATATAACAAACCACGCACGCCGCAATCATAACGACAAGCTGTGGGTGAATAGACATGAAGTATGAGTAGTGCGTTAGAAGTACGAAATAAAGAAAATAACTAGCACAAGGTAATGGCGAATATACCGGGAGGGTCAATGAAGTGATGAGCAAATACTTGTCTAACTTGTCTTGACAGTTGTATATTAAAAACTTTGATTAAAAATCTTATATTGGCGTGTATTGTATTTCAAGTGGCAGAGGTGGATGAGATGGGGGGGGGGGGGGAAAGTTATATTATTTATTTATTGAAGAAATAAAAGGATGGAGTGTGTCACAATCGCCACAGACATTAGGGTAGGTAAGGTAAGGTTCGGTTGGACAATGTGTAACGACTTATTTTTTGCTACACCACTGGGAGATCTTTAGGTGCATTTTGATAATCCTTTGGGTAGTAGATAAGAGCATCTGAAAATGAAGAGATAAAGAAACACCGATGTAGCCAGAGTGAAGCATATTCGGACAGACTAATAATTCTTTAACCCGATGTCTCAAACTCAAGTAATCTTTAACAAGACAAACTGGTCTTCTATAAAAAGACGTGCATGCATTTTTTTACCTTCAAAATACCGAAAATCGGGACGTGCTGTTTTATGGGGTATATATGAAGCCGTGGACCTATGCCGAAAAATTTCAGGTGGAAAGTGTTATACCCCCTGCGAAGACTAAATAGCATATTTCAGTCATTTCGGTGGGGTATCCTATGGTGGCAATATGAAGGCGTGGACCTATAACGACCAATTTTGGGTTAAAAGACAAAATACCCTATTTAAGTTATTTCAGTGGGGTATTAAGGCCACAACCTTCAAAATACCGAAAATCGGGAGGTACCATTTTATGGGGTCTATATAAAGACGTGGATCTATACCGACAAATTTCAGGTGGAAAGTTTTATACCCCTGCGAAGACTAAATACCATATTTCAGTCATGTTGGTGGGGTATTGAGGCCAAAACTTTCAAAATACCGAAAAACTGTAGGTACAGTTCTACGGGGGCTTTATGAAAACGTGGACTAATACCAACAAATTTCAGGTGGAAAGTTTTATACCCCCCTGCGAAAACTAAATACCGTATTTCAGTCATTTCGGTTGGGTATTGAGGCCACAACCTTCAAAATACGGAAAATATGAAGGCTTGGACCTATACCAACCAATTTCGCGTGGAAAGCTTTGTACCCCCAACGAAGACTAAATACCAAACTTCAGCCATTTCCGTCTAATAACGAGTCTAAAACCTTCAAAATTCAGAAAATCGGGAAGTACCGTTCTATGAGGGCTATATCAAAAAGTGGACCGATACAGCCCATTTGCAATACCAAACATCCTAGAAGTAATATAAACTTCTATACCTTGGTCTTGGCCCTCATGGTTTTCTAAAAGAAGACCTTGTAGTCTTCTATAAGAAGAACTTGTGGGTTTCTATGAGAAGATCTTGTTGTCTTCTATAAGAAGACCTTGTAGTCTTCTATAAGAAGAACTTGTGGTTTTCTACTGGTTTTCTAAAACTGACGACCTGGGCCCTATTCCACGAAACAACTTATCGCTTTTCACTTTGGACTTATCAAAAAGTAGTTATTTTGAAAAGTGATAATTTTTTTTGTTCCATGAAATAACTTTTCAATTTCTCTTTGCACTTAGCAATTTTTTTAAACCGTTCTCTTTAGCAATGTTGTGCTCTCTTGCTTAATTTTTACGCCATCTTGCTAAGTCTCTCAGTTCTCTTGCAAAGTGTGGATGCCATTTGTTCCACAGAACATTTTAGCATCTTTGCATTATTTTCTACTTAGCAATGATAAATTACAAATAAATAAAATAAATGAAATAAAATAAAATGAAGTGAATTAAAATAAAGTAAAACAAAATAAAATAGAGTGAAAATGATAAGATAAAATGAAATCAAATAAAATGAAGTGAAAAAAAAATAAAGTAAAATAAAATAAAATAAAATAAAATAAAATAAAATAAAATAAAATAAAATAAAATGAAATAAAATAAAACAAAGTAAAATAAAATAAAATAAAATAAAATAAAATAAAATAAAATAAAATAAAATAAAATAAAATAAAATAAAATTAAATAAAATAAAATAAAATAAAATAAAATAAAATAAAATAAAATAAAATAAAATAAAATAAAATAAAATAAAATAAAATAAAATAAAATAAAATAAAATAAAATAAAATAAAATAAAATAAAATAAAATAAAATAAAATAAAATAAAATAAAATAAAATAAAATAAAATAAAATAAAATAAAATAAAATAAAATAAAATAGAATAAAATAAAATAAAATGTGATACCGACCATGTGATACCCTACACTACAACCTCTAGGAATTACCTATGTGCAACCGCTGTGAACGCTGAATGGGTTCGATTCCCAGGCCTGGCCACATCAAATTTTTAACGGTGGCAAAATACCCCTTAGTAATGTTGGCGATATTTCCTGAGTATTTCAGCCATGAAAAACGTCTCTACAAGTGGCAACTTAGGACACGCCGTTCGGACTTGGCGATAAACTAGGTCCCATATCAATAACATTATATGAATCAATTTATATAAGAGAAGCCTCCCTTGTCCCTACTGGGATGTTTGTGGAACAATTATATAAATTATACATTTCTAATAAATATTCGAAAAGTGGAAAATTCACATTGATTAGCCCCTCCTGCTACATCTTCAAATTGTCGTTAAATATCAGGTTCCTTTTTGGAATACACCTAAAATAAATTAATACATACATATATATATATACAATGCAATTTGCTATATCTCTGATATTGTGAGTTTATTGAAGATCTGTAGTCCATAAATTGTACACTTGTACCTCACATATGCTTGATAATGCACGTAGTTTTGTGCTTTTCAGGGTATTTCGAAAATAGTTCATTGTGTAACTAATAACGAATAGAAATTCAAATAATTTGCATACAAAGAAATGTATAAATCCCAAAATTATTCATATTCAATTACACACCAAAGAAGATAGTATAAGTCAGCTGCCCTAACGGTGATATACCATCAGCATCTGACCAAAAAAAGCAACAAACAAAATAGTTATGCCATATCAAAATAAATTGTATCACGAGTTTCAAAATACTTGGAATATGTACATACGTATCGTAATGTGGGGCTATCCCAAATCAATATTAGTAAGCTAACTTCTGATTTCTTAAAAAGATTGAGAATTATTTTTGGGATTTGTAATTTTACTTGGAGCCTGCAGAGGGTTTTGGAACTTTTGGACCATTATCTCAGGAAGTATGAACTTACGCCCGGAAAAATTGTACCGTTGCAATAGGGACCGTGAAAAGAACCTTCTTCAAAAAAATCCAATTCAAATTCAAATATTCCGATACGAGTCCTCAAACTGCACTTTTCCCAAATTTTGTGTGGGAAATCGGAAAATCCCCTTAAGAGTTATTTTGCGGGTTTCAGGGTTTCTTGAAGCTTTTCGGCCATAATCTCAGGAAGTATGGACTTGCCATTGTAATTGTACCATCGTAAAGGGTCCGCAAGAACGATCTGCTGAAAAAAATTTCAAACGATTCGAGGGGACTCTTAGATTTCACTTTTCCGAATTATGTGTGGTAGGAATCCGATATGGTCATACCCGATCGATATCTGGAAGGAATAATAATATGCGGAAAGTTTGGACCAAATCGATTGCTCACTTCGCCAGTTATCGTTCACACAAATTTTTGAAAACAAATTTTGAACTTTTGTGGGTGAGGTATGGACCTATATAGCCTATATTCGAACTTAAACTATGTTTGGGCAAAACATTACGAATCGGTAGATCCGTTCGAAAGGTATCGTGCGCACTAGCCAGCTAGACAGTATGAGAGACAGATTAACGGACAGGGCTAAATCTACTCCAACGAATTTCGTCCAAACATACTTTGATGAGACATGTTTTTGGTGGTATTTTGTATGTATCCCCTTTACCCTAAATCCTGAGGTATAAAATAGGTGGCGTGCTGCATTATTTTTATAAAAAATCCAATTGGACAACTGAACTGAAAATTTCTCTGTCATGATAGAGACAATTTGTAGCATGGGAGGAAATTGTTGTTCTCTACACAAAACTCATTATATTAGGCATTAGGCCCGTTATCTAGCAGACACATATTGCAATTTGCATCAGGGGAGAGATCAGTAGTTATTTTTCCATATGTAAGCTACTTTGCCGGTATATGCCCTCCAGGAATGAAAATATAGACCAAAAATAAAATTTGTATATTTTTCATACAAAAGTAATGGTCTATGTCAACCGCTAAAGAATATCAGATAATCATGCAAAATTATAGGAATTTTCTTCAACCTAAACTCTTACCTCGTGCAAAATTTCATGACTATTGAGGTATAATTGCGACCTCTAGCGTGTTTATGATTACACTACAAACAAAAAACTGGATATATTAGGCTGTAACTCTGTTATCTGATCACGTACATCAACATAATTGACATCAATTGAAAGGTCAAGAAATGGCCTTCTAAATATAACTCACGAGTGGGGAAGGTGTCTTTCAGGAACAAAGATATAAGCTGTTTATTAAAAATTTTCACAATTTTCACACAAAATTTGTGGTCCATTTAACCCTCTAAATATTATCTGATCGCCATCTCAAATTGCAAGCTTCTTCTTTGTCATATACTCTTACCTTATTTAAAATTTCGAGGCGATCGGACTATTATTGCGACCTACAGAGCAGCTAAAAAATTTGATAAAAATTATGTTTTTGGTCCATTTCACCCGCTAAATATTTCACGATCAACACCAATCAAAATAGCGATCTATTCTGATGTGAAACCGACCTCAATACCAAATTTCGTGACGATCGGTCCATAATTGCGGCCTGGAGTTTGATTACAATTTATAATGGACAGACGGACGGACGGACACACATCTCAAAATCGCTTTATCTCGCCGAGATATGAAGATTGGTATAGCACATTGAGGGTATCCGACGAATATTTCGCGGTGTTACATGCATTTTTCCCAAAACAAACTTATAATACCCTATCCACATAGTGGTGTAGGGTATAATAAAATAAAGTAAAATAAGATAAAATAAAATAAAATAAAATAAAATAAAATAAAATAAAATAAAATAAAATAAAATAAAATAAAATAAAATAAAATAAAATAAAATAAAATAAAATAAAATAAAATAAAATACAATACAATAAGGTAAAACAAAATAAAATAAAATGAAATAAAATAAAGTAAAATAAAATAGTATGAAATAAAATAAAATAAAATAAAGTAAAACAGATAAAATAAAATGAAATAAAATAAAGTGAAAAAAGTAAAATAAAATAAAATGAAGTAAAACAAAATAAAATACAATAAAATGAAGTAAAAAAATAAAATAAATTGAAAAGAAAAAATAAAATCAAATTTAAAAAAAGTAAAACAAAATAAAGTAAAGTAAAATGAAATAAAATAAAATAAAGTAAAATAAAATAAAATAATATGAAATAAAATAAAATCAAATAAAATAAAGTAAAACAGATAAAATAAAATAAAGTGAAAAAAGTAAAATAAAATAAAATGAAGTAAAACAAAATAAAATAAAGTAAAATAAAATGAAGTAAACAAATAAAATAAATTGAAAAAAAAAAATAAAATCAAATTTAAAAAAAAAGTAAAACAAAATAAAATAAAGTAAAATTAAATAAAATAAAATAAAATAAAATAAAATAAAATAAAATAAAATAAAATAAAATAAAATGAAATAAAATAAAACAAAATAAAATAAAATAACATACAATACAATAAGGTAAAACAAAATAAAATGAAATAAAATAAAATAAAATGAAATAAAATAAAACAAAATAAAATAACATACAATACAATAAGGTAAAATAAAATAAAATAAAATAAAATAAAATAAAATAAAATAAAATAAAATAAAATAAAATAAAATAAAATAAAATAAAATACAATACAATACAATACAATACAATAAAGTAAAACAAAATAAAATGAAATAAAATAAAATGAAATAAAATAAAATAAAATAAAATAAAATAAAATAAAATAAAATAAAATAAAGTAAAACAGATAAAATAAAATGAAATAAAATAAAGTGAAAAATAACATAAAATGAAGTAAAACAAAATAAAATAAAATGAAGTGGAAAAAATAAAATAAATTAAAAAAAAATAAAATTAAATTAAAAAAAAATAAAATAAAATAAAATAAAATAAAATAAAACAAAATAAAATAAAATAAAATAAAATAAAATAAAATAAAATAAAATAAAATAAAATAAAATAAAATAAAATAAAATAAAATAAAATAAAATAAAATAAAATAAAATAAAATGAAATAAAATAAAATACAATACAATAAGGAAAAACAAAATAAAATGAAATAAAATAAAATAAAATAAAATAAAATAAAATAAAATAAAATAAAATAAAATAAAATAAAATAAAATAAAATAAAATAAAATAAAATAAAATAAAATAAAATAAAATAAAATAAAATAAAATAAAAATAATAAAATGAAATAAAATAAAATAAAATAAAATAAAATAAAATAAAATAAAATAAAATAAAATAAAATAAAATAAAATAAAATAAAATAAAATAAAATAAAATAAAATAAAATAAAATAAAATAAAATAAAATAAAATAAAATAAAATAAAATAAAATAAAATAAAATAAAATAAAATAAAATAAAATAAAATAAAATAAAATAAAATAAAATAAAATAAAATAAAATAAAATAAAATAAAATAAAATAAAATAAAATAAAATAAAATGAAATAAAATAAAATAAAGTAAAACAGATAAAATAAAATGAAATAAAATAGAATAAAGTGAAAAAAAATAAATAAAAAATAAAAATAAAAAAAATAAAATTAAATTTAAAAAATTTAAAACACAATAAAATAAAACAAAACAAAATAAAATAAAATAACATAAAATAAAATAAAATAAAATAAAATAAAATAAAATAAAATAAAATAAAATAAAATAAAATAAAATAAAATAAAATAAAAGAAAACAAAATAAAATAAAGTAAAGTAAAATGAAGTGAAAATAAAATGAAGAGAAATAAAATTAAATTAAATAAAAAAATGTACTCTAAAACACAAAGATGTAAAATTCTGCAGTCCAACAATAAAAAACGCCAAAAACAATAATAGGCATCAGCACGGCCTTGTTGACCAATGCGTAATGCAAAAACAACTTTCTTGTTGTTTTTACCCCCGCTTATTGAAGCAACATTTCTATGTTCGTATTCTTTGCGAAGCAAAGACGACATAAAAACAGTGGTGGATATGAAATTCTTTAGTTCGACTCAAATTGTAGGGTAAACAGCTTTAGGGCCATACAGCAAATTTCTCATTTTATTTAATTTGCTAGATGGCTTTATTCACCTGTTTATCGATACAGAGTCGGCGAAAAAGGGAACTGATGAAGTTGTTTGGTGACAACTGAAACTATAGTATTCCCTACCCTTCGCCCGCAACTAATCAATTTCATATCCACTTTAAAATATTTTGTTGTTATTCAAACAATTGAATTACAACAAAATATGGACTCAAGCTGAAATAAACACAAAGATGTACTCTAAAATAGTTTAGGCTAAGTGTAAAATCGAGAAACGTCGAAGTTCGGAATGGGGAGCTTCGCAGGGTATAAGTTCGGAGGGGGTGGTTCGGAGGGTGAAAGTTCTGAATGGGGTGGTTCTGACGGTGGAAGATCGGAATGGGCTGGTTCGGAATGGCGTGGTTGGAAGTTCGGAATGGGGCTGTTGCCAGGTTGGAAGTTCCGAGTGTTGGAATTCGGGGTGGGTGGTTGGTTTGAAGGTTGAAAGTTCGGAAAAAGTAATTCGATTCTTATAATTTCCTAAAAATATTTAAAAACAACCACGCCTATTGTCTTCTTTGGTTACTCCTAAAGATATTTAAAAACAAACACGCCTATGTTCTTTGGTTACCTCTAAAAATATTTAAAAACAACCACGCCTATTGTCTTCTTTGGTTACTCCTAAAGATATTTAAAAACAAACACGCCTATTATCTTCTTTGGTTACCTCTAAAAATATTTAAAAACAACCACGCCTATTGTCTTCTTTGGTTACTCCTAAAGATATTTAAAAACAAACACGCCTATTATCTTCTTTGGTTACCTCTAAAAATATTTAAAAACAACCACGCCTATTGTCTTCTTTGGTTACCCCAAAAAATATTTAAAAACAACCACGCCTATTGTCTTCTTTGGTTCCCCCTAAAAATATTTAAAAACAACCACGCCTATTGTCTTCTTTGGTTCCCCCTAAAAATATTTAAAAACAACCACGCCTATTGTCTTCTTTGGTTCCCCCTAAAAATATTTAAAAACAACCACGCCTATTGTTTTCTTTGGTTCCCCCTAAAAATATTTAAAAACAAACACGCCTATTGTCTTCTTTGGTTCCCCCTAAAAATATTTAAAAACAACCACGCCTATTGTCTTCTTTGGTTCCACCTAAAAATATTTAAAAACAACCACGCCTATTGTCCTTTTTTGGTAACACCTAAAAATCTTTAAAAAATCCACGCCTATTGTTATTTTTGGTTACTATAAAACCCACGCTTACTTCACCTTTGGTTGCTCCTAAAAATCTTTAAACAAATCCGCGCCTATTGTTCTTTTTGTTTGCTCCTAAGAATCTTTAAAAAATCCACGCTTACTGTTCTTTTTATTTGCTCCTAAAAATCTTTAAAAAAAAGTCCACAACTATTGTCATTTTTGGGTGTACCTAAAAATCTTTAAAAAGTCCACGACTATTGTCCTTTTTAGTTGCCCCTAAAAAACTTTAAAAGATCCACGAATTCTCTAAAAGTCTTTAAAATATCTACGCCTATTGTTCTTTTGTTTGCTCTTAAAAATCTAATCAACGCTAATTTTGGTTTGAAGGGTAAAAGTTCGGAAAAAAGGAATTCGATCCTTATAATTTCTTGTCATTACCGTATTTTCCCTACTTCCGAACAAAATCTCCCGTCGAAACGTTTTAAAACTTTTACTTGTTTTATGCCCGTAATTTCAACGCGTAGTTTTCTATGGGTTCATATATATATCCCGTGTAAGCAACATATTATAATTTCTACGCATAGGTAACGTTACTGGTCAAAAACGGCAGTGTTACTTACACCAAGGATTTTACCTGTTCAATCGTTGCCAATGTGTTAAAAGTTGTAAAACACTTCTATGTGGCAATGATTTTGCGAAATCATGAATGAAAATCACCAATATTACCCCATGATTTCAAAATTTACACGCCTCGGTAAATGGCATGTAAAAATGACCAAACGCGTAGGTAAAGATAACTAATAGGTAGCTACCTACCCGTTTACCCAGACGTTGAAATTACGGGCATTTTGCAAATTTTAGGCAAACTTATCAATATTTGGTCTGCAAAACTAAAATGCAAAGTATTCTGTGGAACGAAGGAGCACAACATTTTTGTACCCTCAGCCTTTAGGCTATGAAGGGTATATACACTTTCATACGGGAAAAATGTGCCTCATCAAAATAATGGTTTTAGACCCCAAGTATGTTTGGACGAAATGTGTTTCAGACAATTTGGAGTCGATTGAGCAAACCCAAACTTAGTTTAAGTTCGAAGATGGGCTATATCGGTCCACTCCTTCCGGTACCTCCCCCACAAAAGTTCGAAAATTTTCGGAACAGTTCAGTTTAGGACCATCTCTCGAATCGCTTTGATTTTTGTTTTAGCAACTTGTGTTCACCGCCCCCCCATACGATGGTACAAATTTCATCAGGAGCAAGTCCATATATAGGGTAGTGCTTGCCAGTTGTTATTTCATCACAAGATGCTTACTTTCACCTTCAGATACTTGCAATCTATAGAAGATACATTTTGCCCTCACGAAAACGAAGAACATTTCCTGATGTTTGTATCGATTTCGCTGTGTAATCATCAAACACACGAATACTTATTATTAACTTAGCGCCATCTAAGTTTCAAGCTTCAGAATTCAGCCTGGCTAAGTATCAGATCGTTTGGTAATTGCACCAGGTTTATTAAAAATTCCTTTGTATATCATCTTTCCTCCAAAATGTTCTAAGGTTTAGTGGTCTGAAGTTTAAGGCTTCTCGGCCATTTTGCCGCTGACGACTAATATAAAAGGTTTAAAGAATTTAACTTTCTATTTCGTATTGGAAGATTGTGCCTATTTCTTTTGTATAAATTTTCGTTTTTTTAATCATCTGTTCCAATAATTGTTTTATTGGTAAGCTTAATTCATTCAGTTTAGTCGTTGTATTTCTGGTCATATTTTATTTTATCTACAGGTTATTGCAAATAAAGTTACAATTCGATCAGTGATTTGCAGAGCTTTATACTGCAGTTCGAGTCTACAATACAGTTTTTGTCGACAAGACTCAATTTCCGTCATTTCGGTGCCAAATCGTTTGACCGGTAATAAAAATCATTGCTTCTTAATCTCAATTTAATTGAGAGTCACTGGTTCTTTTTTTTGTTATTTCTATTCAATAGTTTTGGCACCTAGTACATTCTAAAGCAGGAATACATCAGCAGTGTGAAGCGAAGAATAGAAAAATACTGGCTTGTTTCAACAACCAAATTTGGTCATCCACCCTCACTCCACACACTGATCAGCAGTCGACTATCATTTGCCTTTAAACATGTGCAGTGAACAACTTGCATGAAGTCTGTGATCGCCAAAGATTTATGTAAACGGGAAAAAATAAGCAAAAAACCTCCAAAAACAAAAAAAAAATATTTACAAATGTGTTAAACTATATTTAAAAGAAGTCACCTTTTGTGCACCATCTTATTTGGAGCGAGGAAAAAGTGTTTTGAAACCCCATAACTCCTTAGAGAGGAAGCAGAATCATTCCAATAAATTCCTAAAGTAAATTGGATGCCAGAAAACAGCAAGTAACATCAACAACAATCCCAGGGATAAATCATTCGAGAATTTGTGAATTTGCGATTTACAGTTGAAATTATTAGAAGGGCCAAGTACACTTCAGCCATACACAACCATTTTTACATACATACATCTTTAACATACATACATCTTTAACATACATACAAATTAATTTGCATACCGTAAAACAAATACTGGGTTGTGTACTTGACTGAAATGTTGATGATCAGTATCTGTAATCATTGGTAAGCGTTTTGATGTTAAGCGTGTTGCAGTTGATATGTTGCCAGACAGTTATGGGTACTGTTTACTTTCTTGCACTGAGTTTGATTGAATTTTAATTTGTCCGCATTTGGTTTAGTTTATTTGGTTTAACATATTACCTTTTACTTTTATAGGTTTTTTCTTTGCCTTTGCTTGTTAATTAAAGTCTTTTAATTTTCAATTTCAATAAATGTTTATTTTATTTGAGTTTTATTTAAACAATTCAAAATATATTTCACTTATTTGTCTTTTAAATTCTTCAGTAATTTTATTTTTAACATAGAAATAGTTTTTGTTTATGAATTCAAAGGTCTTTTTTTAGTTCTTGTCGATTTTTTATTATCCGTGTTTATGACTTTTCACTGCTTTCAGAAAAAACTTTGCCTCAACTTGTTTCAATAATCAAAGAGCGACTGACTTACTTCTTCTCTACTGCCTGTTGATGAAGGTCAGTAGAAGAAGTCGTAAACAAAAAAACAACAACAACAACCATGGTTAGGCATAAGGGCGGTTGTGTGTGAACGTCAGTGAGAAGTCATAAATAGGCAAAAGAAATAAAAGAAATTAATAATTCTAATGAGAAAAGGGAATGTGCAATAAATAGGTCAAGTTTGCAGATCAGCTGTATATGAGACATTTCACTGCAAACTTGACTTATTTAGCGATAAAAATGTAGTACATGAATTAATACAATATGGTATATTATAATGTGGTTCAATCATTGAACATTCTGCCCCCTCAGTGTGACTTCACCAGATGTTTCCGATGCCACCGATAAAAGTGTACCCGAGTGCAGTTTGATGGGCTATGACGTTTGGTAAATCGGTCTCCAGCGATCCATTTCGGTAGAGGGCTTTGTAGAGGTCTGCTGCTAATTCCACTTCGATAGCTGCATTACACCGAGGATCTGGATCAGCGAGAGTATCAGGGGTGAAATCTGTAGTGGGATCATCGGGAATAGGAAAGGCGTAAGGCTTCTTGGGAAGGTCATTAGTTAGTATGGCACGAATTTCTCGTTTCCACTGGGTGTGTGGAAGTCGATGAGCGATTACGAATTTCGCGAACCGAGCCTCATTATAAACAAACGTTTCCAGGTTCAGTTCGGTTTGAAGACGGACAGCAACACGGGATACGGTAGCATTAAAGTTTAGGCTTGCCCGACAGATATGCCACATATTCTCAAAGCCGGGTATAGAAATCCGTATTTGTGCCGTTGGGATGAAAACCTTTGACCAAGCGAATGGAACGCTTGGTCTCGGTGTTAATTTAAATTTGCTATCATCCAGGATATCATGTGGGGAAGTTCGTGAAGCTAGTGGCCGTACAGCTGATGAAGACCGTGCTACTATGGGCCGTTGTTGGGAGCGATGTGCTGACACGGATCGTCTCATTGTTGACTGCTGATGGGATCTTTTCGTTGATGGAGAACGTTTGGATGATTGTTTATCGTGAGATCGTTTGGATGATGAAGAACGGTCAGGGGATGGTTGTTGTTGAGGTCGTTGTGGAGAGACATGACGAGCAGGTGATACTTTCTGTTTGTTGCGTTTGGAAGATGGAGAACGTTGGGAGCTCGAATGTCGTTGTTGCCGTTGCTGAGGCCGACTTTGTCGTTCATTGTCTAAATCTTTTATTAGCGTTGCATAGTGAATCAATGAGTTGTGCTTTTCGTAGCATATTTGGCAGCTAAACTTGGTCGGACAATTTGCTCGTGTGTGAGATCGGGCCAAGCAATTAGCGCAATAGGAAAATTGGCAGACGACATCAAACCTTTGATCATGGTTAAGACTGCGAAAGACGTCACACGTTTTAAGAGGGTGGTCCTTTTGGCATAGGCCACATGAATATTTCCATCCTGCTGGTCTGATGTCCTTTTTCAAGTCAATAGGTGCCATATCTGCAAAATACGAAAATTAGTAATTGTGAAGGTGGGGGAAAATTAATGTAATGAAGTGGCAGACAATTATTCGGAGAGTAGAGGAATTAGTTTAGTAATTGGGCGTCGTACAACTCCGTTTGATGTCCTGAGGTCTACAACTCTAATGTTTTGGTCTGGTCCTGGACATAAATTAACTATTCGGCCTAACTTCCATTCATTTTGAGGTACCCGTTCATCTGTGATTATTACTAAGTCGTTTAGTCGCACGTTGTCTTGTTGTCTTTTCCACTTATAGCGGCGATGTAACTCCTTCAAGTACTCAGTTTTCCACCGTTGACATAACATCTGAGACAAAATCTTTAAGCGTTTCCAACGATTACTTATTGACAAGTTTTCATCTGACATGTCCGGTTCCGCTGGCGTCAGCAAGGGTGAGCCGATGAGGAAGTGTCCAGGCGTGAGAGGAGACAGGTCGTTTGGATCGTCACTAATAGGAGAAAGCGGTCTAGAATTTAGACAAGACTCAATACGCGTCAAGATCGTGGAGAACTCCTCAAAGGTAAAAGTCATATTAGGGACCATTTTCTTGAGGTGCATTTTAAATGATTTTACACCGGCCTCCCAAAGTCCCCCCATATGCGGAGCGCCTGGAGGAATGAAGGTCCAATCCAGATTTTGATACGAGTACTGGTGTGTGAGGTCATGTTGAATTTGCCGGAACAATTCTAGTCGGTCTTTCTTCAGCATCTCCACTGCACCAGTAAAGTTTGTACCATTGTCGGAGAACATTTTTGCTGGACACCCACGTCTTGCTATGAACCTGGTAAAGGCAGCTAGAAATGCTTGCGTGGTGAGGTCGCTGGTGACTTCCAGATGTACCGCTTTTGTCGAAAAGCATATAAATATGCAGGCATAGCCTTTGGTGATAAGGCATGCACGTCCTGTGAAGTTTCGTATACTAAAAGGTCCCGCGAAGTCAACTCCGGTGTTCAAAAAGGGCCGGGTGAACTGAGTACGCTCTGGAGGCAATGACGACATTATTTGGGTTTGAGTATGTTTTCTATACAGGATGCATGGTTTACATTGATGTATGACCATTTTCACAAGGGGTTTAAGTCGAAAAATCCAAAATTCAGATCGCAGGATGCGGATCATGAGCTGATTTCCTCCATGAAGTGTGTATTTGTGGGTGTGTTCGACAAGTAAACGGGCAAGTCGAGAATGATGTGGTATTAGGATAGGATGTCGTTCGTTAGCGGTTAACATAGGGGAATTATTAAGTCGTCCGTTTGACCTCATTATTCCTTGGGCATCAATAAATGGATTTAACGTCAACAATGGGCTTTTGTTGGACAGTTTTTGTTGTCGAGAAAGTAGGGTGTACTCTTCTCGAAAATAGTGAGATTGGGTAAGTAGGATTGCTTTAGATTTACCAATTTGAACTTCTTCGAAGAGGAGGTCATTGGAGGAGGCTTCACGTCGAAGTTTGCGTATTATTCGTATGGTTCTAGCGACGTATGCAAATGAGCGATATGCTTTTGATAAAGTCGAAAAATTATTTAGGGGATCTGTTTTTTGGAGATCTGTAGTCGAACTAGTTACAAACGCCTTGATTTTCTTTTGTTCCAAGCTGGTATCAACAACTTGTTGAGTTTGTGGCCAACAATTGGTTGGTTCTCGAAGCCATGCAGGTCCATGCCACCATAACTCGTTGACTTGTAAGTCGCTGGAAGAACATCCTCTTGTGGCGATATCTGCGGGGTTATCTGCCGAATCTACGTGGCTCCAATTTGATGTACCCACTTTGTCCGTGATGTCCGACACCCGATTGCCAACGAAGTTGTTCCAGGCGCACGGTGGTTTCTTAAGCCAGGCTAGGACAATAGTTGAGTCTGTCCAAAAAAATATGCTGTATTGTCCCAGATTGAGATGTGGTATGATTGAGGAGGTCAATTTTGCCAGTAAAACGGCTCCACACAACTCCAACCTAGGAAGTGAGATCTTCTTTATAGGAGCGACTCGAGTTTTCGCAACTAGGAGATGTGTGTGTACATTATTGTTGTCTTCAAGTCTGATAAACAAAGTCGCTGCATATGCCTTTTCGGAGGAGTCGCAGAATCCATGAAAAGTGATGTTACAAGTTGGAGTAAACTGAATCCATCTTGACACTTTCTGATTTTGGATGTCGGAACAACTCCTTAGGAAGTTCTCCCAAGCGACCGAAGTCAAAGGCTTGAGTTTTTCGTCCCACCCGACTTTATCAAGCCATATTTGTTGCATTGTGAGTTTGGCCATAATGATTATTGGTGCTAGCCACCCACAAGGGTCAAAGAATCGCGCAGTTATTGAGAGTACTTCTCTTTTTGTGAATGTCGATTTAAATTGTATTTCAGGCTGAGGAATTGAAAATGAGTCACTGCTGATATTCCATTTAATACCTAAAGTCTTTGTAACCAAGTTTTCAGACAGGTGAAGACAATCATCAGATAAAAGGTTTTCTTGAGGCAAGTCATTTATGATTGCGGGATTATTCGAACTCCACTTTCTGAGGTCAAATCCAGCGGAAGCTAATGCGCTGTTGAGTTGATTTTTAGACGCCACAGCTTCTTCAATTGTGTGCCCACCAGCTAAGACGTCATCTACGTACATATTGTTCCGTAATATTTGCGAGGCTAAAGGGTGAGTATGTTTAATGTCCTCGGACAACTGAATCAAAGTCCTAATTGCCAAGAATGGGGCGCAATTGACTCCAAAGGTAACTGTCAGGAGTTCAAAGTCTTCTATAGGTCCATTTGTTGATTCACGGAACAAGATTCGTTGGTATCTGCTCTGAGAAGGATTTACTAAAATCTGCCGGTACATTTTAGTGATGTCGGCATTGTATACGTATTTATAGAACCTCCACTTTAAGGTTTGAAGTAAGAGGTCTTGTTGAAGGACAGGCCCTGGGTACAGAATGTCGTTCAGACTCTTTTTATTATCTGAAGGAGATGAGGCATTGAATACGACTCTTAGTTTGGTGGTCACCCGATCTGGCTTTATCACCGCATGGTGTGGTAGGTAAAAATTAGGTCCATTGTTAATGTTCCCTTTTAAAACCTTCCTCATGTGGCCTAAGTCCAAATATTCCTTGATGGTTTTATCGTATAAGTCTTTGATTTCGGGTTTTTTGCTGAGCATTTTTTCCATGCGAAGAAACTGAGCCATTGCAATGTGCCTTGAATGTCCAATTTCCTTATTTTCCTTGAAAGGAAGCTCCACTATATACCTCCCAGAGGGGGTTCTTGAAGTTGTAGACTTGTATAAGTCTTCACAAAAAATGTCTTCTTTGGATCGCAAAGTCTCACTTGGCGTATCCTCCACCTCCCAGAATTGTGTGAGGAGATTATCTAACGCAACTGCGTTAAGTAGTGAGACTGGTCTGGATGACTGGGTTGATCGCTCAACTGGTCCCCCCACAATCCACCCAAAGACAGTTTTTTGTGTCAATAAGGAGCCATGGGAGCGCATCGGAACCGCAAAGTCAAAAATGTTGGGACAAATGTCGAGGCCAATGAGAATGTCAATTGGTCTGCTCTTGTAGAAGAGTGGGTCAGCAAGTGGATGTTCTAAGTCAGAATAATTGTCGATGACTATATTCTGAGGTGGCAGGTTGAAAGACAGTGTCTTAAGAACAGGGGCCCATACGTCTAAAGTGAAATCAGGAGTAAACCGCGAGCGAAGTGAGAAAAGGCAAGCTTGTGTTGAGGTTTCCGTCACTGCCGGGTTTAGTCCTGAAACGTGAACGAGATGGCGTTTTGTAGGAAGTCGAAGGAGATTTTTCAACTTTTCTGAAATGAAGGTCGATTGGGAGCCGGAATCGATGATTGCGCGGGCTTCATATTTCAGACCATTAGATTCCACCTCGACTAAAGCTGTAAAGAGCAAGGTCTCTTCCGATTTTGAATAAGGCATATTCTCATCGCGAAGAGTAAGTGAGGTAAGGTGGTTGAACTCCGTACTAGGTGTGGACTGTATTGTTGTGACAAGTGCTTGGGCACTTGTGCTAGGTTGTACATCATATTGCTGCTCAGGAGGGGTTTGAGTTCCACCACCTTTATGCAATAGTGTATGATGTCGGAGGCTGCAATGTTTGCAATTAAATTTACTTTTGCACTCACTAACTCCGTGGTCAGTTAAGAGGCAATTATAGCAAGTCTTTGTGTTTTTAACAATATGAATGCGATCGTTGACTTGTTTCGCTAAAAAATTAGGGCAGTTTCTCAGTAGATGCTCTTCTGTACAATATTGACATTTTAAGTCTACTGTTTTGGCTGACGAGGTAAATTTCCCTTTTGAGTAGTGAGCGACATTTGTTTGAAACGAATTAATATTTCTCTCTCTGTAAGGTCGTGCATTTTCTTTATGGGATTGAAGTGGTTTGAAATTCGATGGTTGAATATTTCCTACCGATTCTAAGGTCTTAAATTTTTGTGTAAGAAAATAATCAAAGTCAATCCATTGTGGAATGGTTGAGCTGTCATCTAATGTACTTTCAAAGTCCTGGAGGTATCTTCGGGGCAACTTTTGAGAACATAGATAGATGAGAATTGGATCCCATGTGGTTATGTCGATACTTAATGTCTTTAACGTCTCAAGGCAACCGGTTATTGACCGCTGTAATGACTTCAGTGAGGAACTTGAGTCTAGAGTTACCGAGGGTAGATTGAATAAGGTCTTCAGCTGCTCGTTTACTTGCATGCGCTTATTTTCGTACCTATCGGTGAGGTTTTTCCACGCGAGGTCAAAGCCGTCATGCGTAAGAGGGATATGAGCTATTATGTCCCTGGCTTCACCCCCGGTCTTCTGATTAAGATGGTATAACTTTTCGACTTTGCTAATATTTGGATTGTCTAAGTAGATTGCTGAAAAAAAATCCCTGAACGTCGGCCAGGTTTTGTAGGTGCCGTAAAAGGTGTCCGTGTCACATGGAGGAAGTTTAATCGAGTAACGGGTGGAGTTATCTATGGCAGTTTGTTTCATCTGTTCTGCTTTTTTGTTGGTCAGAACTTCTATTTCTGCGTTAATTGAACCCAATGTAGATTTATAGGTTGTGATGGCAGTCCTAAAAGTTGAGCGTAACTTCTTCAGGTCAATGGGTGTTTCTCCCTCCTTTGCTTGATAGTCCCGGCACTCCTCATAACAACGGTTTACATGCTTCCAGATATGGTCTAGATGGATTCGAAGGGCTTCCAAAGCGTGAACATTGTCCTCGGCTTTGCTGCCGACATGAAGTTCACTAAAATCGATTAGGTCGTTGTAGGTGTTTGTAAACTTTTGTGTGACGTCCATAATTGGGGAAATAACCGGAAAATTGCACAGATGTTCGAAAGGAAAAAAACCGAAATAGACCAAAAAGTCTCCAAAAAATACCTTAATTCCCAGCAACAGCAATCACAATGAAAATGAGAGTTCTCGAAGTCTTTTTCTCTCTACAAAAAATAGTTAAATGGTCGAGCAGAGTGACGACTAGCTTTGCAACGACACAAAATTGTCAATGTATGCCGATCTCCCAGAGTCCAAAAATGCTGTTTGTAAATGTCCAGAGAATATATCGCGAGTATGAAAAATAACCACCTCGTAAGTTATGTTCTCGAAAGGTAAGCTATGTAAAAAATCGACCAAATTCGCAGAAAATGTCCAAATTGGTATAGTATAAAGGCGGGGAGTATTTCGAATACTAGGCACAGAATTTTTACAACAACACAATTTTTACAAGTGCTGGTAAGCGTATGTGTGTTTGGCTAAATTTTCCAAAAGGTCGGAAGTTTTGTAATGCTACAGCAATTTGAAGTATAATTTTTCAAATTTCATATAAACAGTTTACAAAGTCAAATTAATGTTGATTTGTGTATTAAATATAGCTGAAGTGCTGATTACTACATGAATTTCCAAATTCCGGTGACAAAAAAGATCCCCGGTAATGATAAAATTTTTCGAGGTCCGGCAACTCTTAAGTCAAGAAACACACAAAAAATTCGTGTTATAGACTCTTAGGTCTCTCTCCCTCTCGATATTTATTTTTTGTTTTTCAAATATGCATGTATGTGTGAAGTGTTGGTACTTACTCTTTGCTGTTCTTCTGTTCGTCTAGTGTTGTTGTTGATGTTCGTGCTCGTTTGTGGATGGATTTGGAGGTCGCTGCACTTTTTCAATTTTGTTTTGAGGTCTTAAATGAGAAGAGAAATTCCTTTTTGTTGATGTTAAGTTTTGACGAAATATATCCCGTTAGAAGTAACGGCAATTTTTGTTTAACTTTGTTAAAATGTCTGAGCTCCAAAAAATTCTTTTTGGGAAACAGTTTATGTTTATAAAATATTCTTATTTTGCGAACAGCGTGTACATTTGTGTTTTTTATTCGAATCAGTTTTGTTTCACAATTGTTGTTTTTAACGTTTAAAGTCACTATATTTTTGTAGGTCAATTTTTTCCTTTAAAAACACAATACGGCTCGATTCAGGACCATATGTTTACTTTCTTGCACTGAGTTTGATTGAATTTTAATTTGTCCGCATTTGGTTTAGTTTATTTGGTTTAACATATTACCTTTTACTTTTATAGGTTTTTTCTTTGCCTTTGCTTGTTAATTAAAGTCTTTTAATTTTCAATTTCAATAAATGTTTATTTTATTTGAGTTTTATTTAAACAATTCAAAATATATTTCACTTATTTGTCTTTTAAATTCTTCAGTAATTTTATTTTTAACATAGAAATAGTTTTTGTTTATGAATTCAAAGGTCTTTTTTTAGTTCTTGTCGATTTTTTATTATCCGTGTTTATGACTTTTCACTGCTTTCAGAAAAAACTTTGCCTCAACTTGTTTCAATAATCAAAGAGCGACTGACTTACTTCTTCTCTACTGCCTGTTGATGAAGGTCAGTAGAAGAAGTCGTAAACAAAAAAACAACAACAACAACCATGGTTAGGCATAAGGGCGGTTGTGTGTGAACGTCAGTGAGAAGTCATAAATAGGCAAAAGAAATAAAAGAAATTAATAATTCTAATGAGAAAAGGGAATGTGCAATAAATAGGTCAAGTTTGCAGATCAGCTGTATATGAGACATTTCACTGCAAACTTGACTTATTTAGCGATAAAAATGTAGTACATGAATTAATACAATATGGTATATTATAATGTGGTTCAATCATTGAACAGGTACTTTACACGATATGTATTTTACATATGGGTTGTCACTTTGCGTATACATTTTGTATATAAAAAGTGACAACCCATATGTAAAATACATATCGTGTAAAGTACCCATTAGCAACATTTCTCAGAACACGCACACTCAAATTCTCACTGTTAATTAGGGGTGAGCACGCCTGTGTGCTAGCACACAGGTAAATTGTGAAAACGTACTCTAAGTTTTTTTGTGAACCATAAACAATTATAAGTTTATGAAATTTTTTATTTATATTTTTTAATAATTTGCATTGTGAACGATTTTAGACAACATTAATGTTTAAAAAATGTTGAAATAAGTAATGAAACATCAAGAAAAATTAAATATAAATTCTCTCTTAAATTTGCCTCTCTCTCGATTTTGCTCAGCTCTGCTGTTAATGGATATAAAACAACACACTCTCTCTCACAACTATCAACACCAGCAACAATTCTCAACGAAAGGCCTTTCGACGAGGGAACTGCAACCAAACAAATAAGTAAGTGAGAACTTTGAAATTCTTTTTTTTGGTATCATCTCTTTATAATATTATGGTAAAAGTCTGAATTTGAGAATATCTTGATTGTACATATCCATCGACATTTTGTATTAGTATCTATCTGCACACGTTCTATATTAAAGTGGGTACCATACCTTACGATAATTTTTTTTTCTCACATATAAATCTTTATCATTTTTCATTTATGTAATTTTTATTGAATATTGAACCTGATTATATTACATTTTTCCCAATGTGGATCTCTCAGGGTTCACTATTTTTAGTGTACATGCCACATAGGTTAGCTAGTGTAATACTGGTCGATCTAAGCATTGACTATTTCGATTAAGTTTTAGCGTTAGAATTTTAAGAATGATAATGTTACAAATTGAATTTAGTGATAATAAAATTGTCTCATTGATCATGGAGTAAACTACTTTAACTGTTTGTTTTCATCGCAAAGTAAGGTTGTTAGGTTAGTGTGGAATTTGGGATCACAGTTCATAGCCATATTTCTCAGGAATAAATTTATTGTGATCAGGTTGGGTGGGCATGTCGGATGCATAAACAGCTAGTCATCCTGGCCGAATGAAGCGTACCGCAAAGAAAGACTTCTTATGATATTCTATCCCTTTTCCAACCAACTTGAGCACGTAACTTTAAAGTAATACCAAATGTAGCTGAAGAAACGGCACTAAAGTGTAGAACTCACCGCTTTATGACGAGCGATAAGGCCGGTTTTCGACGTGCTTCACTTATTTAAAGTGCTGTAACACCATCTTCTTCTGATCTATGACCTTGTATGCTACATATACTTCTTGAGAAAATAGCCTGAAAGTTTAAAAAAAACCCCTATGACACCATGTGTAGTGGTTGGAGCGCAACATAATTCTCGAACGGATATGCCGATTCCGTCTAAAATTTAGCCTTCGTAATATTGTGCCCAAACTTAGTTTAAGTTCGAATATAAACCATATCGGTTCACCCCTTCAGGTACCTCCCCCACAAAACTGTTAAACTTTAATCCTAATCAACATTTTTGTTGGTTCATACGCCCAAAATTTTGAAACCCACTAAATACATAAGTTGTTCGGGAAAAAAGTGTTTCAATTTACACAGGCTGAGGGTATATCTCTGTTGGTAAAGCCGACGGATACTTTTTTACTTGTTTTGAAAGAGATCAACATTTTTTAAAATCTTAGCAAACTAAACTTATCATTAGCAACTTATCACTTATCAAAAATAAGGGTTCTGTGGAACGCAAAAATTTGCGAATTATATTATTATATTTTTCTATAAGAAGACTTTGTGGTCTGCAATAAGAAAATCTTGTGGACTTCTACAAGAAGACGTTGTTGTCTTCTAAAAACAGACCTTACTGTCTTCTAAACAAGATCTGGTGGCTTTCTGTAAGAATATCTGTTGGTATTCTATAAGAAGATCTGATAAGATATAAGAGTTTTTGAAGTCTTTTATAAGTAGGCCTGGTGGTCCTAAAGTTGAAGTTCTGGTGCTATTCTACAAGATAATCTGGTCGTCTTATATAAGAAGACCAACTGGTCTTATAAAAGAGGACTTACTAGACTTCTATAATGAGATCTACTTTTCTTCTTTATAAGGATCTACTGGTCTCCTAAAAAGACCTACTTCCCTTCTACGAGAAAACATACGAGTCATCTGTTATAAACCATAGCGGTCTTTTTTAGGAAGACTCGCTTCCTCTTCCATAAGAAGACCTTCTTGTCTTCTATAAGAAAACCTACAGTTTTTTTATAAAAATAACAAATGTCTTTTATAATAAGACCAACTAATCATCTTTATGTAGACCTACTATTCTTCTATAAGAAGCCCTAAGATAACACTTTAGCCTTCTATAAGAAAACCTATTGGTATTCTGTAAGAGGATCTAGTGGTCTTCTATAAGAAGACCTACCTGTCGAACAGTATACGTCCAAGAGAAGTCCTACTTTTCATCTATAAAAAACATACTGGTCATCCATTTGAAATCTTACCGGTTTATTTAGGAACACTCTTAGAGGACCTAATAAACCAACTAGTCTCATGCTAGAAGACCTACTGAGCTACGGGTCTTTTTTAAGGCGATCTACTTGTCTTCTGTAAGCAGACCTATTGGTTTCCTATAAGAATACCGTAAGGTCTGCTGGTCTTCTATTAGGGCCTTCTGAATACCAAGATGTTATCCATAAAAGGCTCGTATATTATCTACAGTAAGTCTCTCTGAGGCTTTCTGTAAGCCTTTACGAACTTAAACTCAACACATATTATACAGTATACTATTCAGTTCCACCCTAAGGTAAATAAAGTGATTTATAAAATGTGTAACTTAAAATTCCTATATCGACTCATGTCATTGGAGTGTTAATGTCATGTGTGTGTGGGTGGCCGGCCTTCTTCTCATCTTACATGTTATGGCAAATGTTGGGCGAAGAATGTTATCAACTTTTTTTAATTGCAAACCAACCACACTCATACATATAAAGGAGATTTATGTTTGTTGTTGTACAAGAAAGTCATAGAAATAAATAATAAATTTTAAAAGAAAGAAGATCTGTCACAAAGATAAACAATACCCACACTCTCTCTGAGGTGGAATGTTAAGACAGTTGGAAGGAGAAAAAAAAACTAGCATTGGTATGTGAAAAACCTTACAATACTCATTTTAAATATGGAATATAGGATTTTGTATAGTGGACTGAAATATCCTAGGAATGGATTTCCATAATAAACTCTGCAGAAATTTATTAACAGAACAAAATATTAAAAGTAAAATAATTATTTCGGAAAATATCCGAAGACAGTCGCGGAAAATTCTACCATTGGGATACTTTTATTGGACATTCTTTCCATAGCAGTATTCAAACTTGTATTTATACTGCCAGTATTCAAATTTGTTTCATTATCTCAATTTTCAACATAAATTTGCTACAATCATCATCCACACAAATTTGATATTTCATACACCAATAGATATGAATGGCATAATTAGAGAATGAAAACACATATTTTTGATACCATATTGTACAGAAGTATTTTTGTTTTGTTTTGAAAATCCATCCATACGCAAACTGAAACAAAAAGATATTAGCATAAAGATAATTTCATATTTATACAAAATAAATGAAAATTATTTTGGCGCTTTGTGGCGTAGAGCTGCAAACTTGTATTGACTTTGGTGGTAACTTTTTTGCTTTTGTGATTTCCCAAAATTATAAATACAATAAAGATGTGTTATGTTAAGGGGTAATGATGTTGCGAGTGGGGTATGATAAGTAGGTATCTTATTACATAAAAGAGCTTAGTGATAAGTGAGTGATTGACAGTCAAATCATCGCCCACAAAAAACGGCTGAAGCTAGAAACTTAACATTTTCAGTGTGGGTTGCTGTTGGTGTTTAAGGGTGCGATAAGGCTGGGTTTTTGGAAATTCGAACTGGAAGGGTACGAAAAGTACTAAAAGATACTAAATATGGCACCCTTTGTGTTAGGCAAACGGGAAGAGCTAGAATTCTGAAATGAGGGTCACTGATGGATATTTAGAAAGGTTTACCAAAGGGTTTTTGGAAATTCGATCTCTAAGTGTACGAAAAGTACTAAAAGTTACCAAATTTAGTGCCAATTGTACATTTTGAACGAATATAGCTAGAATCTTGGAATTTGGTATGAAAATCTAGGTTGGGAAGTGGTATATATAAAGGATATGGTTTGGGAAATTCGTACTCATTTGAACGAAAAGTACTAAATGGTACTAAATATAGTTCAATTTTGATTTGTGCTAACGGATAGAGCTGGAAACTTGAAATTTGGAATTAAGATTTATGTTGAATTGTAGGATTGAGATATGAGGGTGGTTTTGGAAAATCGTACTTATGTGTACGAATCGTACTAAATGGTACTAAATTTGGTACAATTTGGATTTGGGTGTACGAATAGAGCTGGAAAACTGAAATTTGGAATTAAGATTATTGTTGGAGTATAGGATTAAGGTAGTTTTGGAAATTCGTACTTAAGTGTACGAAAAGAACCAAATAGTTCTAAATTTGGTAAAATTTGGATTAGGGTGAACGGATAGGGCTAGAATCCTGAAATTTAGCATACGATTGTTGTTGGAGTATGGGAGACTCGAGTAATGGAAATTCGTACTTATGTGTACGAAAAGTACTAAATGGTACTAAATTTGATACAATTTGGATTTGGGTGAACCCATAGAGCTGAAAACTCGAAATTTTAGAATAATGATTACTGTTGAAGTGTAGGATTGAGTTAAGGAGACAGCTTTGGAAATTCGTACTTATGTGTACGAAAAGTACTAAATGGTACTAAATTTGGTACAAATTGGATTTAGGTGAAGCGGTAGAGCTGGAAACCTGAAATTTGGAATTAAGATTACTGTCGAAGTCTAGGATTGAGATATAAAGATGGTTTTGGAAATTCGTACCTATGTGTACCAAAAGTACTAAATGGTTCTAAATTTGGTACGATTTTGGTTTTGTAGAACGGATGGAGTTGAAATCCTCACATTTAGAATATAGATTACTGTTGGAGTGTGGGATTGAGATATTTGTACTTAAAAGGTACTAAATTTGGTACTATTTTATTGAACGGGTAGAGATGGAATTCTGAAATTTGGAAATAAGATTACTGTTGGAGTATAGGACTGAGGTAGTTTTGGAAATTCGTACTTATTGTGTTACAAAAGTACTAAATGGTTTGGAAGTGGTGCACACAACGAGATATAATTCTGAAATATAGAATTAAGATTACTGTTGGAATGGAAGATTGAGATACATAGTTATTGGTATTAGGGTTGGTGTTGGTTTCAGATATGGATGTGGTTGTGGATATACATACCATAAGTGTACGAAAATTACTAAATGGCACAGAAGTTGGTTCAAATTGTTCTTGTGTAGAGGTAAAGCTGAAAGGTAGAGCTGATATTGTGAAATACGTATAAGGTTATCGGTTGACATTTAGAGTGGAGATAAGGATGAGGATTTGGAAATTTTTTACTTATGTATACCAAAAGTACTAAATACTATTATAACTGGTTTTGGGAGAACGTATAGAGCTGTAAATGAGTATCGCGGTTGGGATATATTTTTGTATATTGGGGTGTAATTTTTGAAATTTATACCTATTATAAGTACTGAAATTGGTACCGCTTTAGTGTTACATGAGGGGATATATTTGTATTAGGATCTGTGTTGGTAGTTAGATAAGACGTTTTCGAAATGCATAAAAATGCTGAAATAAGGTATGGAGGTCGCTGAGAGATGAATTATTCAGGTCGTGTTAGAAATACGAAAAGTAGAAAATGGTACTAAATTTGGTGTTGGAGTTATATAATTATTATATAATTAGTGTGCGAAAAGTTCTATAGTGCAATAAATTTGGTATTGGTCTAAGGAATAGACGTGGAATTGTGATTTATTATTTATTTGTCAGGGTCACTGTTAGAAGTGGTCGTACAATAAATATTCTAAAAGTATTAAATAATACTAAATATTGAAGTGAACCGACAAATGAAATTTGTTATGAAAATCCGCCTTTAAAATCTGTGAAATGTTTCTACATGTATTACCATTGACATTGGGTGAAAAAGTAGAGCTAAAACAGTAAAATTTGAGTTAAGGTCCTGGATTTTAAAAATTCTACTGAATAGTGTACTACTGGTTTTATGTTAACGAGAAGGCGGTTTTTAACTAATGCACAGAAATAAAAAGGTCAAACGTATCTCATCAACAAAATTATTTTTTTATTCTTGACGACTATTGTTTTAAAAGAACAGAACAAAAAGGCCTACATTAAAATGTCTCAAAAATTAACTGCCAAAGCGTGCGCATTAAGTAACATTTTTTGAATAAAGGTTTTCTATATGTTGATATCACAAATTCCGAAATTAGAGCAACTTCGGGTGGAAAATGTGGATAACATGTTCAAAATATCCGTACCGTGGACTGAAATAAGGAATGAGGGTCGCTGTTGATGTGATACGATAAGGTTTTTTTTGGAAATTCGAACCAAAGGTGTACGGACAGTAGTTAAATAAATTTATAAAATATAATTGTACCACAAACATCCCAGAAGGACTAGAGAGAATTCTCTCATATCGATGAGTGCACTCCGATTCATATTAGCTCAGTGATACGGGACCTACTGTTTATCGCCGAGTCCGAAAGGCATGCCTTAACACACCACTTGTAAGAAGTTTTACTTGGCTGTAATACACAGGAAATATTGTCAATATTACTGAGGGGTATTTGTTGGCCTGGGAATTGAACCGCAGACCTTCTGTTTGCAAGGCGGGTGTGCATACCATCAATTAAAATAGGTGTTATTAGTGTTCCTTTTCCACATACGAAGTAGCGGGCATTTTGCTAGTAAAACAATAAAGAATTACATTTTACCTCATGTTTGATATATATCAACCACGGGTGCTTATTACTATTGTCGTTAATTATACACAGTGAAGTCTCTTCTATTTAGCAGGTAAACTGTCACTAAATTTTCTGTATAGTGTTTGAAGGAAGACTTGTATTCCCTTCCTCAGAGAGGTCAAAGTGAGTACTAACGGACACGCTAAGAGCTTGCGTATAAGGGTATGTCAAACAGCCACGGACAATTCAAAGAATCTGTGATGGATAGTAAATGTCCGAATTCTTTTGACACTTGGATCGAACTAGAATGCCTAGGTGTCGCTTATAAATGATGAATGGACGTACTTGAAATGTACAAGCTGCTCGTTATTACTTTTCTGTGATATCGATGTTCCAGGATTATACCTAGATATTTTGCTTCCGCAGGAAGTTCTTTAGCAACTCTGTCAGAAACTTGAGACTGTATGTCGGAATATTAGCATTTCTTGTTGAATAGTACGCGTTCCGTCCTGTAGTGGTTAACTCCAAGACCATTGCCATTTCTAACAGATCAGCCTGCATAAGGTCAGACAAGCTTGGTATAAATCTACCACTCATCAACACTTAGATACATCATAAGCGAAAGCCATCACCTTTATTTTCATTTGGTCGAAACCGACAAGAATTTTATTTATCACCAGAAGCTAGAGGTGACGGAACCCCACCCTACGGTGTACCTCTGTTAACAGTTTTCCTCACGGAACTTTCTCCTTAAGGCGAATTGATCAAGTCATTCAACTAGGATGGACGTAATTCCTATAGAGGGAACAGAAGTCTTGTTGAGGTCTTCATTAGTTATCAAGTATTCCATAGGCAACAGAAGAACTCTTGTGGGAAAATATGAGCTTGGAACAGATGAGATTTTCCTTACGCAGCAGATGGGCCTTTGAGGTTTTTAGAAGCAACAGAAGTAGGTAGCAGGAAGTAGGAAGTAGCAGATGACCTTTTGAGGTCCTCTAGAGGTAACAGAAATCTTCATGAGGGGCACCTCAGGCAACAGAAGCCCTCTTGAGGTCTTCTATACCTTCTTGACAATATACCTTCTTGAGCTCTACTATAGGCAACAGAAGACCTCTTGGGGTCTTCTATAGGCAACAGAAGACCTCTTGAGGTCTTCTATAGGCAACATAAGACCTCTTGAGGTCTTTTATTTGCACCATATGACCTTTTGGGGTCTTATAGATGAAACGGAGGTATTCTTCCGAAAACCTCTTGAGATCTTCTGCGAGAGGAGTCCTTTAGATACTTTCTATAGGCAAAAGAAGACCTCTTGAGTTATTACATATGCAACAGAAGTCCTATTGAGGTCCACACTAGGTAACAGAAGAACACTTGTGGTCTTTTTTGGGCTACAGAACTCCTTTTGAGGTCCTCTTTAGGCAACAGAAAAACTCTTAAAGTTATCTATAGACACCAGCTGTCTTCTTGAAGTCTTCTTTAGGAAACAGAAAACATTGTGATGCCCCCTTTAGGCAAAGCAAGAACTCTTGATGTGTTCCATAGGCAGCAGAAGTCCTCTTGAGGTCTTCTTTTGGCCGCATATGACTCTTTGAGGTCCCCTAGAGAGAACTGAAGTCTTGTTGGGGTCCCCTTTGTGCAAGAGAAATCCTCGTGTGTCTTCGACAACTTACATCATTTTGAGTTCTTCCATAAGCAGCAGAAGTTCCCTTCAGCTTCTTTAGTTGAAACTTAGCTTCTCTACTTGAAACATAAGTCATGTTGAGGTCCTCTTTAAGCAAAAAAGTATTTTGACGTCCTCTTTGTGCAACAGAAGAGCTCTTGCGGCAGAAGTCCTCATTAGGTCTTCTATAGACAATAAACACCGTTTCGGGATCTAATATAGACAAAATGAGACCTCTTGAGATCCTCTTTAGACAACATACGTCTTTTTTGAGGCCTTCTTTAGGCAACAGAAGACTTTTTGAGGTTTCCATAAGCAGCCGAAATCCTCTTGAGGCGCGAGTAAGGCAACGGATAACCCTTTGAGGAAACATAAGTCATGTTGAGGTCCTCTTTGGGCACCAGATGTCATATAAAGATAACAAGTTATAAAACTGCAGACCTCCTTAGGTCCCCTTTAGAACATAAAAGTCCCCTTGAGGTCCTTTTTAAACAACAAAAGTCCTTTTGGGGTCTACTGTAGGCAATAGAAGACATCATGAGGCCTCTTTAGGAAACAGAAGGGCACTTGAAGTCTACCATAGGCATCAGAAGTCCTCTTAGGGTCTACATTAGGCAGCAGATGACCGTCCCTAGAGGGAACAGAAGTCTTCTTCCTCTTTAGGCAGCAGGAGTCCTCTTATGGTCTTCTGTAGACAAAAAATGCTTTTCGAGTTCTACAATAGGCAACAGAAGAATTCTTTAGGGTTATTTAGACTACAGTAGTGGGATTCTGTAACTTTTTTTTCTACCGAACCGATATTGATAATTAACGAAAATTTTCGGTTGAATTACCGAAAGTGCTATTCTGTATTTCAATGTTATCGATACAAAAATTTTACCGACGAATATCGGTAGAATGACGGAACTTTAAAGATGATGCAGGTCATTTCAAAATGGAATGAAAAAAAATCACACTTTTAACGACATAATGCAAGTTCTAATGTAAACGTGGTATAATATTCGACAAATTGGTTGAATTGTTTTTTGTTTTCAGAATTTTTATGATGTGGAGGCATGGTAGAACAAATACAAGGTAAAGTTAATACTACAACAAATACAACTCGAACAACAACCACAAAGGAATTTGTTTTTGTTTGTAACGTTACTGCCAGTTGTATTTGTAAACAAAACAAGGAAATGTCTATAAATTATTGGAATTTAAAAAACTAATAATTTTTCACATTTGGTTCAATATTTTGGAAAACATGAATGAAAATTCGTTACATTTTCAATTTTTATGTTTCCACATCATTCCACTAAATGCATAAATTCTCGCAGAAAGTAGAATTCTTGCAGAAAAGTTTGGGGTCGCTGGAAATTCATAGAAAAAGGAGAAGCTGTTTCAATGTTTTGTTTTAGAAATCAAAGAAGCACCTGTTTATTAGGGCTTTATTTTTTTAAATTTTAACAAAATACCTCACATATTAACAAACGTTGTATCGCCTCTACAAGCGGGGATTTACTGCGCGGCTTATCGTTCGAACTTGGAGGAGGTTACATATCATTGATATGAAGAAGTCTTTCTGGGAAATGTTTTTTTTCCGAATGATATATTTTTTCTCAAAAAATATATGTCCCTAATGTACATCGAAATAGAAATAAATGTATAAAATGTCATATGAAATTTGACACTAACGTTCCAACCCAGTTCAGTCAGCTGTGTATTGCTGCTACCTTTTCTTGTTCTACCATGATGTGGAGGGGTATTTTTAATAAGATCGAATATAGAGTGAAAAAGAAGATGTATAATTCTAACATTTAATATGTGTATTTTGAACAGGATTTTTTAAATTTTTTATTGATCTGTTATTTCAGAATTACGTATTATCAGGGAATATGACTACCATGGTGATATTCTTTCTTTTATTAGCTCTGTTCCAGAACTAAAAAGTTTTTACAATTTTTACCACTTTTACACATTTTGCGTTCCCGTACACAAAATTTATATGAAAATCGTTTACGATTTTTACAACTTTTACCACTTTATAAAGTACGGGATCAGGCCAATTGTTGATGCTAATCGAAGCCACCAATACAATTTTATATTGGTAGAAACTGTTACAGAATATATCCTTAAAAATATTTTGTCCGTACTGAAATTTTTCTTTTTTTTTCAGAGATTTTTCGCACAATTATGGAGGTTACCAAATTACCCCCAATTTCATCCATTATTTTATAAAATGTATCCATTTCCAATTTGTTAAGTGTCATAAGCTTCTTATTACTTAGATTGAAAGGATCCACCATATGTCGCAGAATTTTCTATTTTATGCGTAAAGAAATGTATCTCAGCTTACCTTTTTATTTGCCATGAAATATATTCCAAAATCATTTCTAAAAATTTGATTTTCATTGATTTTTTGTTTAAAATATGAAAATTCTTTTATGTCGGTAGACTTAACGTCTCCTTCTTTTTCGTCGGTAACTGACCGATGATTTTCGATAATTACCGACATAAAAATCGGTAGAATTTGTATACAGAATAGCACTTACCGACAAATATCGCTAACTATCGACATTTGTCGTTAATTCCATCGGTAGAGAGTTACAGAATCCCACTACAGAAGTCCTTCTGACGTCCTCTTTAGGCACCAGAAGACCTATTCTATAGGCAACAGAGGTCTTCTTTAGGCAACAGAATACATTTTTAGATCCTCTTTAGGCAACAGACAGCAGATGACCCTTTGAAGTCCTCTGTTGGCAACAGAAATTCTCTTGAGGTCTTCTATAGGCAACAAAACATCTTGAGTCTAGTATAGGCAATCGACGACATCTAGATGTTCTCCTTCGGCAACAGAAAATCTCCGAACCCTACGAGATAGCTACCCGGCTAACCCTTAGTCATTCACATTTTTCTTAAATCAAAGCAATGCCTTGAAATGTATTGTTGTAAATAGAGTAAAGTATGATAATTTAGAGCTTAAGCTCTCGCATCGCATCGATGTTGTTACCTCTGCCGAGTCCAACCTTAAGCACACTTCTTATGAAATTGATCCATGTCCTGGTAGGATGTGGTCCAAGAATTTACCACACCCTGGTGTCGATTATCGAATTATACAGTACGACCCTTGCGGCTACTTTGGCTTAAGTTGATGGCGGCCCAGGTCATTTTTTTTTCATCCGCGCCTAGAACTTCTTAAGCTTGCGTAGTGGAGCCCCTGACATCTGCTTGTTGACATCATGAGGTCCCCTTTAGGCAACAGAAGATCTCTTGAAGTCTACCATAGGCGTCAGAAGTCCTCTTAGGGTCTACTTTAGGCTGCCAATGACCATCCCTTGAGGGAACAGAAGTCTTCTTGAGGTCCTCTTTAGGTAGCAGGAGTCTTCTTGTGGTGTTCTGTAGACCAAAAATACCTTTTGAGGTCTACTATAGGCAACAGAAGAATTCTTTAGGGTTATTTAGGCACCAGAAGTGCTATTCTATAGGCAACAGAGGGCTTCTTTAGGCACAGAAAACATTTTGAGGTCCTCTTTAGACAAAGGAAGAACTCTTGAATCTTTTTTAGGCAACAGAAAATCTCCGAAGGTCTCCTTTAGACAGCGGATGACCCTTTGAAGTACTCTTTACGCAACAGAAATCCTCTAGAGGTTTTTTGTAGGCAACAAAATACCTGTTAAGTCTACTATAGGCAACAGAAGAATTCTTTAGGGTTATTTAGGCACCAGAAGTGCTATTCTATAGGCAGCAGAGGGCTTCTTTAGGCACAGAAAACATTTTGAGGTCCTCTTTAGACAAAGGAAGAACTCTTAAATCTTCTTTAGGCAACAGAAATTCTCCGTAGGTCTCCTTTAGACAGCGGATGACCCTTTGAAGTCCTCTTTAGGCAACAGAAATCCTCTAGAGGTCTTTTATATTCAAAAAAATACCTTTTGAGCCTACTATAGGCAACAGAAGACATCTAGAGGTCCTCCTTAGGCAACAGAAAATCTCCGAACCCTACGAGATCGCTACCTTGCTAAAATTTAGTCGTTCACAATTTTCTTAAATCAAAGCAATGCCTTTGAAATGCATTGTTGTAAATAAAGTAAAGTATGAAAATTCTGAGCTTAAGCTCTCGCATAGCATCGATGTTGTTACTACACTTCTTATGATTGCAATTGGTCCATGCCCTTGTAGTATGTGGTCCAAGAGTTTACCACACCCTGTACGACCCTTGCGGTTACACTAGCTTAAGTTGATGGTAGTCCCGGTCATCTTTTTTTCCATCCGCGCCTAGAACTTTTTAAGCTTAGGTAGTGGAGCCCCTGACATCTGCTTCTTTTCTGTTGTGATCTTTGGGATGCTCTCGCTCCCTTATTCCACGATCTTGTGGACTTCCGTTTAAGAGGAATTCCCACAACGTTTGTGATTGTTTTGCTGTTGCTGTCGGATTCGGAGTCAAAGTCGAACCCAATACCTGATTAAACTCCCCCAGAACTTCTGAGTATTTTTTATACCCTCCACCATAGTACGGAGGGTATATTAAGTTTGTTTTTCCGTTTGTAACGCATTGAAATACTCATTTGCGACCCTATAAAGTATATATATTCTTGATCAGGGTAAAATTCTAAGTCGATCTGAGCACGTCCGTCCGTCCGTCCGTCCGTCCGTCCGTCCGTCTGTGGTAATCACTCTAGCATCCACAAAAATAGAGATAGGACGCTGAAATTTTGGGAAAATGCGTCTTTTGTTTGCAGGCAGGTCAAGTTCGATGATGGGCTATATCGGTCCACGTTTTGGTATAGCCCCCATATAACGGTACCCCCCGATTTACGGTATTTTGACGCGTTTAGCTACATTTTCAGACCGATGTAGCTATAATTTGACATTTAGGGTTCTTAAGTGTTAATAAACTTATAAATTAGAAGTTGTGGACATAGGTCCACGTTTTGGTATAGCCCCCATATAACGGTACCCCCCGATTTGCGGTATTTTGACGTTTTTAGCTACATTTTCAGACCGATATAGCTATAATTTGACATTTGGGGTTCTTAAAAGTCAATAAACTTATATAACAAAAGTTGTGGACATAGGTCCACGTATTGGTATAGCCCCCATATAACGGTACCCCCCGATTTACGGTATTTTGACGGGTTTAGCTACATTTTCAGACCGATTTAGCTATAATTTGACATTTAGGGTTCTTAAAAGTCTATAAACTTATATAACAAAAGTTGTGGACATAGGTCCACGTATTGGTATAGCCCCCATATAACGGTACCCCCCGATTTACGGTATTTTGACGGGTTTAGCTACATTTTTAGACCGATTTAGCTATAATTTGACATTTGAAGTTCTTAAATGTCAATAAACTTATGTGACAAAACCTGTGGACATAGGTCCACGTTTTGGTATAGCCCCCATATAACGGTACCCCCCGATTTACGGTATTTTGACGCGTTTAGCTACATTTTCAGACCGATATAGCTATAATTTGACATTTAGGGTTCTTAAGTGTAACTAAACTTATATAACAAAAGTTGTGGACCTAGGTCCAAGTTTTGGTATAGCCCCCATATAACGGTACCCCCGATTTACGGCATTTTGACGTTTTTATCTACATTTTCAGACCGATTTAGCTATCAATTGACATTTAGGGTTCTTAAATGTCAATAAACTTATATAACTAGTGGACATAGGTCCATGTTTTGGAATAGCCCCCATATAACGTTACCGCCCGATTTCAGGTATTTTGAGAATTTTGCCAACAAGTTTTAACCGAATTATCTGTAATTTGAACATTTGATATTTTAAATTCTTAGTGGTCACCACACCTCTCCACCAAAAATTGTCAAGAAAGCCCCCATATAACGGTACCTCTCGATTTTCAGTAATTTGATGATTTAGCTACAATATTAAACCGAACAAGCAGTAATTTGACTTTTGAAGTTCTTAGTGGTCACAACACCTCTCCATCAAAAATTGTCAACATAGGTCCACGTTCGGATGTAGCTCCCATATAACGGTACCTCCCAATTTTTAGTAATTTGGCAATTTTAGCTACAATTTTCAACAGAACTAACTGTAATTTGACATTTGAAGGTTGTAGTGGTCACCACACATCTGCATCAACAATTTTCAACATAGCCCCAATATAACGATACTTCCCTATTTTCGGTACTTTGAGGATTTTACTTAAAATGTTTAACCGAACGTAGGTCCATGTTTTTGTATAGCCCCAAAACAAACCTCCCGATTTTCCGTACCTTAGCTTTATTTTTTGGACGAACTTTCTGTAATTTGAAATTTAAAAGTCAACAAAAATTCTGCAACAAAAATTGTTCATTTAAGTTCATATTTTCGTATAGCCCAGATACCTCCGAACTAGCTGTTAATGACATTTGAAGTTCCCACGTTATGTACCGATTTTCGATATTTTGAGGATTCTAGCTAAATTTTTTAACCGAATTAGGAGTTATTTGACATTAAAGACTCCCACCAAAAACTGTCAACATAGGCCCATGTTTTATTATAACCCCTATATAACAGTACCTCCCAATTTCTAGCCCACCAAAAATTGTCAACAGTTAGATATAGGCACCATAAAAAAAGGGCCTCCCGAATGAAGCATTTTATGTACATTATCTGACATTTTAACGTACTCACTTAAAGTTGGGGACAGGAATGAATATTTTATGGTGGAGGGTATGAAAAGTTCGGCCCGGCCGAACTTAATGCTTTTTTACTTGTTCTCTTTTTAAATGGTTTTATTTAGCTCACCCCGTTTGTTTTTATTATTTATTCTTGGGTCAAATTTAGTAATTCAAATTTCACCCTCTTCCTGTCAACCGATTAATCTGAAATTTTGTTATACACTTTGGATTTTGGTGACAATACAATTATGTTTATTCATTATCATTATAAATCCAAGATGGCGGCCGCTACAAAATGGCGGATAAGGTAGATTTTATCAATCACATCAATATGGGTATCAAATGAAAGGGCTCAACAAGCAGAATACAATATACTATAAAAAATTGAAATCCAAGATGGCGGCCGCTACAAAATGGCGGATAACGTAGGTTTTATCAATCCCATCAATATGGGTATCAAATGAAAGGTCTCAACAAGTAGAATACAATTTACTATGCAAAATTGAAATCTAAGATGGCCGCAGCTACCAAATGGCTGATAACAATTTTTATCAATCCACCAAAATGGGTATCAAATAAAAGGGATTGACAAGAAGAATACAGTGCACTATACAACCTCAATATTTAAGATGGGCGCAGCCACTAAATGGCGTATAATTAAGATTTAAATTTAGAAATTGAATCTGTAATTTAGGTATCTGATTAATCCAGCCTGAATCCACCACCCAAGTCAAGATTTTTTATCGTGTTGAGGACTGTGTGGCGTTAGGGTGGCTAAAAATGATACGTCGTTAGCGGTACACCACCCAAGTTAAGGTGAAAGGTTAAAACGCGCCGATAACTGTATGGCATTAGGGTGGATAAAAATGATATGTCGTTAGCGTTTTCCCCTCAAGACTCAGGCGCATCTTGTTGTACATAGCCTTGCCCCTTTATTGGACCTCTGGGGGGTCGACCGTTTAAATGTCCACTACTCGTGGGAACAAAATGGTAAAAAAAATATAAAAAATACAAACACAAATAAAACGGAAACTTCAACACAACGTAAACGAAGGCTTCAAAAAGCGAAAGAAAAATATAAAGCAAAACGAGCTAAAGAAAGTGAAGGTGATAGAAATAGTCGATTACAGAAACGACGGGTACAATTAGCGTCAAAAACACCTGAGCAATATGAGGCCAGGTTAAAAAAGCAACGTCAGCGATATACACAAATGACGGCGTCTGAAAGGCCTGAAGAATATGAAGCCAGGTTAACAAAACAACGGGAGCGATACACACAGATGTGTGTTGCCTTTAATACTATCATGGGATTCTACAATACATAAAATGCAGGGCAGCACTGTGGATCACGCAGTCGTATACTTAGGTGCGAAACTGTTTGAAGAAGGTCAAACCTAAGTGGCTCTTAGTAGAGTAAGATGTTTGCAGGGACTACGTATGGAGGAGTGGGACTGCAATAAACTAACGGGCAAGAAACCTTGCAATAATGAAGCACTAAATGAATTAAACAGAATGCGAAATAAAAACTAAAAACTAGAAAATAAAAATAGGTAAAAAAACTTTTTAAGTTAAACGGTTTTATGTTAAACATACATTGCAATGTTTAAGATAAATGTACTAAAAACAAAAAAAAAATAATAAAATAGATATAGTCGTGGAAATTATAAACATATGCATAGACTAGACTAAAATAAAACCGTGGGGCACGTCAATTGTCTACAAATTATCGACTTAATGTGCGATAGAAGAATCGTTTAATTCGTCGTTAGGCAGTTGGCCCGCAGACGGTGAGGAAATTACTTACTATTTTCTTGCTCATGGAAATTCCAATAGTTATACACTCCATGTAAATAAAAGATATGTTTCAACTAGTTTATCGTTGGACATTCACACTGCCTGGCGAGGAAGCGTTTCACTGCTCGTAGTTTGTCTTTAATCGACAAAGTACTACTCGCTCACCACTATGAAACCCTAAAACTCGCTTATAATCGAGCTTGCTAGCTTGTTTCCACATTCTAGCCCTACTTATCACACGTCCATCGTTGTCGGTTGAACAACTGCCTAATTATAGTGTAACATTACAAAACAAACATTTTAATCAACGATTGTAGACAATTGACGTGCCCCACGGTTTTATTTTAGTCTAGTCTATGCATATGTTTATAATTTCCACGACTATATATATTTTATTATTTTTTGTTTGTTTTTAGTACATTTATCTTAAACATTGCAATGTATGTTTAACATAAAACCGTTTAACTTAAAAAGTTTTTTACCTATTTTTATTTATAATAAGAACGTCCGATAAGTCTTGGGGTCTTCCTAAAGAAATGCAAGTTTTCTAATTGAATTCCTGCAGAAAATCTAGGTTCTAGGTATTTATTTTGAAGACCAATGAGTCTTCCTAGAGAAGCTCCAATGCTCTTATCTTCTGGTAGAATAAGAAGACCCATTGTTTTTCTCATTGATGTCCAACTGTTTGTTTAAAAAAAAAACGATGTTTTAAAAAATAATTATATTTTTCTGTAATTGTATTACCTCCCTCGTAACTATTTAAATCTCGTTGCCATCAGGCAGTAGTTGTAGTGGTATTTATTACGATAACGTAAACCTTCATTATACTTATAAACATATCCTGCATTCACGCGAAACTAACAACTTTTCATACACTTTAGTGGCATTCATTTATCGCAAATACAAAATACTCGGGACAATTGGTAAATACGCACAAACACACACACACTTAGTGGGATTTTGTCTCCTTTCTATGAGTATTTGCGTGAGTGTGTGTGTGTTTATGATTACATATTATAGCCATCAATATGGTTATTATTGCTGTCAATATTATTATGAAACAAAACAATCAGAAACAAACACAGGAGTACGAACAACTACGAACCAACTGAAACAAAAGCCACAAAGCCAGCCAACAACAACAACAATGACAATAGCTGTGGCGACAACATCAACAACATCGAACAACAATGACAGCATTTTTATTGCCAACAATGAGGAGAATACAATATGTTTTTAATAATGGTTTGTTGCTAACACCAAAACATATCATTGACACAGATAATACTTAAAATAAATGATGTACCAATACCACCAACACCCGCCAAAGCACTCGAAGAGCACTAATATCCAATATTGAAATGCTAACATGCTCTTGTGGGGGAGAGCATACACAAACAAACACACACAAAAAAGGTAGGTTTGTAAGTTACGAAGTGTAGAAAATAACACAAAGGATTGGTATTGGAATAAACTGACTGGCAATTATTTATTTTATCAAAACCTCTCACCTATATATCATTTGCTGATGTTATTTGCCTCGGTGTTATTTTCATATGGATAAATTGTTGTTGTTTGGAAAAAAGTTTACTTTTTGATCCTTTTCTGCTGATCAAATGGCCTTTGATAAGTTCTGCCATTTAATTTGTTTTCATTATTGCCTTTTTCATAACACTCTCTCCCTTTCCCCTTCCCCACTTGAGGTATCTAAAAATTTTTAGTCAATAAAACACATCCTTTACCCATTAGTCCTGTAGCAATAACAAATTCGTATTAGTTTCTTTGCCCCCATAGAATTTGCAATTTCAAGTTTCTAACTGTTCCCACATATCGTTTATCTACTCGGGCTTTTGTTCCTATTCATAGTGTTATGGCCATGTGTCACATGCAATAAATATTAATAGTTATGACTTTTGCCTGTCTAATGGTCGTCACAGATATCCTTAAGTGCTTTGTTTTTCGTTTGTTCATTATAATTGTTTTGTTCGCTAATAACTATTTACACTTTTGACACTTAATAAAAAAGGGATTTAGAGGATGTCAAGTAGTTTTTATTGAAACGGGGTATTGGTAGCCATTGGGAAGGGTGAAGACTTTCTTTAAGGCTAAAAATTATTTTCTATAGGAAAATCCTAAAAAATTGTGTAGAAAATTCCAATTTATTGAAGGAAATTCCAAAAGACTCCGAGGATGCTCAAACAATTTCTATAAGATGATGCAAGACCGTAGTAAACGTTAAAAATTTTCTAAAGAAAATACCACGGCCAAACATTTTCTAAAGGAAAATATCAAAACCTCAGAGAAAGCTTAATATTTCTATATTAGCCTCAGAGGAGACTTAAATTTTTCTCTACAAAAATTCGAAAGCCTCAGAGGGGGCCCCAAATTTTTCATAGAAATTCCAAAGCCTTAAAATTTTCTATAGAAAATTCCAAAGCTTCAGGGAAGGCTTAAAATTTTCTATAGAAAATTCCAAAGCCTCAGGGGAGGCTTAAAATTTTCTATAGAAGGAAGCTTAAGAGGAAGCTTAAAATTTTCCATAGAAAATTCCAAATCCTCAGAGGAGGCTTAAAATTTTCATAGAAAATTCCAAAGCCTCAGAGGAGGCTTAAAATTTTCTATAGAACATGCCAAAGCCTCAGAAGAGGTTTAAAATTTTCTATAGAAAATGCCAAAGCCTCAGAGGAAGCTTAACATTTTCTAAAGAAAATTCCAAAGCCTCAGAGGAGGCTTAAAAATTTTCAATAGAAGGATTAGCATTTTCTATAGAAAATTCCAAAGCCTCAAAGGAGGCCTCAAATTTTCTATAGAAAATTCCAAAGCCTCAGAGGAGGCTTAAAATTTTCTATAGAAAATTCCAAAGTCTCAGAGGAGGCTTAAAAATTTTCTATAGAAAATTTCAAAGTCTCAGAGGAGGCTTAAAATTTTCTATGGAAAATTCCAAAGCCTCAGAAGAGGCTTAAAATTTTCTATAGAAATTCCAAAGCCTCAAAGGAGGCTTAAAATTTTTTATAGAAAATTCCAATGCCTCAAATGAGGCTTAAAATTTTCTATAGAAAATTCCAAAGCCTCAAATGAGGCTTAAAATTTTCTATAGAAAATTCCAAAGCCTCAGAGGAGGCTTAAACTTTTCTATAGAAAATTCCAAAGCCTCAGAGGAGGCTTAAAATTTTCTATAGAAAATTCCAAAGCCTCAGAGGAGGCTTAAAATTTTCTATAGAAAATCCAAAGCCTCAGAGGAGGCTTAAAATTTTCTATAGGAAAATTCCAAAGCCTCAGTGGAGGCTTAAAATTTTCTATAGAAAATTCCAAAGCCTCAGAGGAGGCTTAAAATTTTCTATAGAAAATTCCAAAGCCTCAGAGGAGGCTTAAAAATTTTCTATAGAAAAATTCCAAAGCCTCAGAGGAGGCTTAAATTTTCTATAGAAAATTCCAAAGCCTCAGAGGAGGCTTAAAATTTTCTATAGAAAATTCCAAAGCCTCAGAGGAGGCTTAAAATTTTCTATAGAAAATTCCAAAGCCTCAGAGGAGGCTTAAAATTTTCTATAGAAAATTCCAAAGCCTCAGAGGAGGCTTAAAATTTTCTATAGAAAATTCCAAAGCCTCAGAGGAGGCTTAAAATTTTCTATAGAAAATTCCAAAGCCTCAGAGGAGGCTTAAAATTTTCTATAGAAAATTCCAGAGCCTTAGAGGAGGCCTAAAATTTTCTATAGAAAATTCCAAAGCCTCAGAGGAGGCTTACAATTTTCTATAGAAAATTCCAAAGCCTAAGAGGAGGCTTAAAATTTTCTATAGAAAATGCCAAAGCCTCTGAGGAGGCTTAAAATTTTCTATAGAATATTCCAAAGCCTCAGAAGAGGCTTAAAATTTTCTATAGAATATACCAAAGCCTCAGAGGAGGCTTAAAATTTTCTATAGAAAATTCTAAAGCCTCAGAGGAGGCTTAAAATTTTCTATAGAAAATTCCAAAGCCTCCGAGGAGGCTTATAATTTTCTATAGAAAATTCCAAAGCCTCGGAGGAGGCTTATAATTTTCTATAGAAAATTCCAAAGCCTCAGAGGAGGCTTATAATTTCCAAAGCCTCAGACGAGGCTTATAATTTTCTATAGAAAAATTCCAAAGCCCCAGAGGAGGCTTAAAATTTTCTATAGAAAATTCCAAAGCCTCAGAGGAGGCTTAAAATTTTCTATAGAAATTCCAGAGCCTTAGAGGAGCCTAAAATTTTCTATAGAAAATTCCAAAGCCTCAGAGGAGGCTTACAATTTTCTATAGAAAATTTCTAAAGCCTCAGAGGAGGCTTAAAATTTTCTATAGAAAATTCCAAAGCCTCAAAGGAGGCTTAAAATTTTCTATAGAAAATTCCAAAGCCTCAAAGGAGGCTTAGAATTTTCTATAGAAAATTCCAATGCCTCAAATGAGGCTTAAAATTTTCTATAGAAAATTCCAAAGCCTCAAATGAGGCTTAAAATTTTCTATAGAAAATTCCAAAGCCTCAAATGAGGCTTAAAATTTTCTATAGAGGAGACTAAACTTCAAGAGTTTAGTTAGAGAGTTTTGCCTCAATTTCCTCAAAATTCCAAAGCCTCAGAGGAGGCTTAAAATTTTCTATAGAAATTCCAAAGCCTCAGAGGAGGCTTTACAATTTTCTATAGAAAATTCTAAAGCCTCAGAGGAGGCTTAAAATGTTCTATAGAAAATTCCAAAGCCTCAGAGGAGGCTTAAAATTTTCTATAGAAAATTCCAAAGCCTCAAAGGAGGCTTAAAATTTTCTATAGAAAATTCCAAAGCCTCAAAGGAGGCTTAGAATTTTCTATAGAAAATTCCAAGGCCTCAAAATGAGGCTTAAAATTTCTATAGAAAATTCCAAAGCCTCAAATGAGGCTTAAAATTTTCTATAGAGGAGACTAAACTTCAAGAGTTTAGTTAGAGAGTTTTGCCTCAATTTCCTCAAAATTCCAAAGCCTCAGAGGAGGCTTAAAATTTTCTATAGAAAATTCCAAAGCCTCAGAGGAGGCTTACAATTTTCTATAGAAAATTCTAAAGCCTCAGAGGAGGCTTAAAATGTTCTATAGAAAATTCCAAAGCCTCAGAGGAGGCTTAAAATGTTCTATAGAAAATTCCAAAGCCTCAGAGGAGGCTTAAAATGTTCTATAGAAAATTCCAAAGCCTCAGAGGAGGCTTAAAATGTTCTATAGAAAATTCCAAAGCCTCAGAGGAGGTTTAAAATTTTCTATAGAGGAGACTAAACTTCAAGAGTTTAGTTAGAGAGTTTTGCCTATGGAAGTTCCCAAAATGTTTTTCTGTTGCCTAAAGAAATCTTCGAAACTCCTTCTGTTGTCTACAGAGGCCTAAAGAAGTCTTCTGTTGCTTACTGAAGACCTCAAAGGCCCTCTGTTGCCTATAGAGAAATTTAAGAGGTCATTTCTTGGGTCTCGAAGACTTTTTAAAGTCTTATTTTGCGTATAAGGGTCCTCAAAATGTATACCATTGCCTATAGGAGGTCTCTGAAGGTTTTCTGTTGCCTATTAAAGACCTTAAAATGTCTTCTTTTTCCTTGAGAAAACCTCTAGAGGTCTTCTGTTGCCTCTAGAAGGCCTACAAAGGTCTATAGAGCTATAGACCATAAATGATTTTCTGTACTCTCTAGATGACCTTAAGAGGAAACCTCAAGAGGTCTTTCTGGTGCTATAGTAAATTTCATGAGGTCTTTTGTATCCTAATGAAGAAATTATAATGGTCTTCATTTGCTAATAGATTAATTGAAGAGGTCATATAGAAGACCTGAAGAGATCTTTTGTTGCCTTTAGAAGAACTTAAAAGGTCTTCAGTTGCATTCAGAGGACGTTGGAGGGACTTTTGTCTATAGAAAACCTCAATATTTTTGCTTTTGACTTTGCCTATAGAAGATCTCGAAGAGCCTTCTGTTACATATAGAGGGCCTCGAAACGTCTTATATTGCCTGTAAAAGACCTCAGGAAGTCCTTTTTTGCCTCTAGAAGACTTTAAGAAACCTTTTGTTGCCTAGAGAAAAACCTCAAGAGTTTTTCTCTTGTCTATGAAAGTCCTCAATATGTCTGCTGTTGTCTATTGAAGACCCTAAAATCCTTCGAATGCCTCTAAAGAATCTTAAGAGGTCAGTGGCTTCTAGAAGGCTATAGAAGGTCTTCTGTTGCCTGTAAAGGAAATTAAGAGGTCTTCTGTTACCTCTAGAGGACCTCAAGTGGTCTTCTGTTGCCTTTAAAAGACCTCAGGAAGTATTTCGTGGCCTTTAGTAGACCTCAAGATGTCTTTTGAGAGCTAGTGAAGACTTCTAAAGGACTTTTGTTGCAAATAGAATACCTCAAGAGGTCTTATGGATACCTTTGGAGGAACTCAGGAGGAACCTGCGGAGACCTCTGGGAGTCTTCTGTTGCCTATTAAAGAAATAATTAAGAATTTGGAATGTTCTATATCAGATTTAAAGCTCCTTTGTAGCTTTGGAATGTTCAACCATTCGTACTTTTTTCGTTTATTCTGAAATTCAAAAAAATAATCCGTTATATGTAGGCACATTATGTCGTTTCCCTGACGGCCTCGTTCTTCATTTTCTTGTATGTAAGATAAAAAGAAAATAAAAAATAAATGTCCAAAAAGAAAATAACAATTTAAAATCTTTTTTTCTTCTGTTTCTCTAAATTCCCTTAAGGAATGTGACAAAAAGCCTTTAAGCTTTCGCAGCCATTATCTTCACACAATAATCAATTTTGCAACACACATTACTGCTGGGCGGCAAA
>NW_027412214.1:0-54290 GCF_047663935.1 Musca autumnalis
TCTTTAAAAAATCCACGTTTATTGGTCTATGGATCGTGGAAAAAATTCTTTAAAAAATCCACGTTTATTGGTCTATGGATCGTGGAAAAAATTCTTTAAAAAATCCACGTTTATTGGTCTATGGATCGTGGAAAAAATTCTTTAAAAAATCCACGTTTATTGGTCTATGGATCGTGGAAAAAATTCTTTAAAAAATCCACGTTTATTGGTCTATGGATCGTGGAAAAATTCTTTAAAAAATCCACGTTTATTGGTCTATGGATCGTGGAAAAAATTCTTTAAAAAATCCACGTTTATTGGTCTATGGATCGTGGAAAAAATTCTTTAAAAAATCCACGTTTATTGGTCTATGGATCGTGGAAAAAATTCTTTAAAAAATCCACGTTTATTGGTCTATGGATCGTGGAAAAAATTCTTTAAAAAATCCACGTTTATTGGTCTATGGATCGTGGAAAAAATTCTTTAAAAAATCCACGTTTATTGGTCTATGGATCGTGGAAAAAATTCTTTAAAAAATCCACGTTTATTGGTCTATGGATCGTGGAAAAAATTCTTTAAAAAATCCACGTTTATTGGTCTATGGATCGTGGAAAAAATTCTTTAAAAAATCCACGTTTATTGGTCTATGGATCGTGGAAAAATTCTTTAAAAAATCCACGTTTATTGGTCTATGGATCGTGGAAAAAATTCTTTAAAAAATCCACGTTTATTGGTCTATGGATCGTGGAAAAAATTCTTTAAAAAATCCACGTTTATTGGTCTATGGATCGTGGAAAAAATTCTTTAAAAAATCCACGTTTATTGGTCTATGGATCGTGGAAAAAATTCTTTAAAAAATCCACGTTTATTGGTCTATGGATCGTGGAAAAAATTCTTTAAAAAATCCACGTTTATTGGTCTATGGATCGTGGAAAAAATTCTTTAAAAAATCCACGTTTATTGGTCTATGGATCGTGGAAAAAATTCTTTAAAAAATCCACGTTTATTGGTCTATGGATCGTGGAAAAAATTCTTTAAAAAATCCACGTTTATTGGTCTATGGATCGTGGAAAAAATTCTTTAAAAAATCCACGTTTATTGGTCTATGGATCGTGGAAAAAATTCTTTAAAAAATCCACGTTTATTGGTCTATGGATCGTGGAAAAAATTCTTTAAAAAATCCACGTTTATTGGTCTATGGATCGTGGAAAAAATTCTTTAAAAAATCCACGTTTATTGGTCTATGGATCGTGGAAAAAATTCTTTAAAAAATCCACGTTTATTGGTCTATGGATCGTGGAAAAAATTCTTTAAAAAATCCACGTTTATTGGTCTATGGATCGTGGAAAAAATTCTTTAAAAAATCCACGTTTATTGGTCTATGGATCGTGGAAAAAATTCTTTAAAAAATCCACGTTTATTGGTCTATGGATCGTGGAAAAAATTCTTTAAAAAATCCACGTTTATTGGTCTATGGATCGTGGAAAAAATTCTTTAAAAAATCCACGTTTATTGGTCTATGGATCGTGGAAAAAATTCTTTAAAAAATCCACGTTTATTGGTCTATGGATCGTGGAAAAAATTCTTTAAAAAATCCACGTTTATTGGTCTATGGATCGTGGAAAAAATTCTTTAAAAAATCCACGTTTATTGGTCTATGGATCGTGGAAAAAATTCTTTAAAAAATCCACGTTTATTGGTCTATGGATCGTGGAAAAAATTCTTTAAAAAATCCACGTTTATTGGTCTATGGATCGTGGAAAAAATTCTTTAAAAAATCCACGTTTATTGGTCTATGGATCGTGGAAAAAATTCTTTAAAAAATCCACGTTTATTGGTCTATGGATCGTGGAAAAAATTCTTTAAAAAATCCACGTTTATTGGTCTATGGATCGTGGAAAAAATTCTTTAAAAAATCCACGTTTATTGGTCTATGGATCGTGGAAAAAATTCTTTAAAAAATCCACGTTTATTGGTCTATGGATCGTGGAAAAAATTCTTTAAAAAATCCACGTTTATTGGTCTATGGATCGTGGAAAAAATTCTTTAAAAAATCCACGTTTATTGGTCTATGGATCGTGGAAAAAATTCTTTAAAAAATCCACGTTTATTGGTCTATGGATCGTGGAAAAAATTCTTTAAAAAATCCACGTTTATTGGTCTATGGATCGTGGAAAAAATTCTTTAAAAAATCCACGTTTATTGGTCTATGGATCGTGGAAAAAATTCTTTAAAAAATCCACGTTTATTGGTCTATGGATCGTGGAAAAAATTCTTTAAAAAATCCACGTTTATTGGTCTATGGATCGTGGAAAAAATTCTTTAAAAAATCCACGTTTATTGGTCTATGGATCGTGGAAAAAATTCTTTAAAAAATCCACGTTTATTGGTCTATGGATCGTGGAAAAAATTCTTTAAAAAATCCACGTTTATTGGTCTATGGATCGTGGAAAAAATTCTTTAAAAAATCCACGTTTATTGGTCTATGGATCGTGGAAAAAATTCTTTAAAAAATCCACGTTTATTGGTCTATGGATCGTGGAAAAAATTCTTTAAAAAATCCACGTTTATTGGTCTATGGATCGTGGAAAAAATTCTTTAAAAAATCCACGTTTATTGGTCTATGGATCGTGGAAAAAATTCTTTAAAAAATCCACGTTTATTGGTCTATGGATCGTGGAAAAAATTCTTTAAAAAATCCACGTTTATTGGTCTATGGATCGTGGAAAAAATTCTTTAAAAAATCCACGTTTATTGGTCTATGGATCGTGGAAAAAATTCAATCCACGTTTATTGGTCTATGGATCGTGGAAAAAATTCTTTAAAAAATCCACGTTTATTGGTCTATGGATCGTGGAAAAAATTCTTTAAAAAATCCACGTTTATTGGTCTATGGATCGTGGAAAAAATTCTTTAAAAAATCCACGTTTATTGGTCTATGAATCGTGGAAAAAATTCTTTAAAAAATCCACGTTTATTGGTCTATGGATCGTGGAAAAAATTCTTTAAAAAATCCACGTTTATTGGTCTATGGATCGTGGAAAAAATTCTTTAAAAAATCCACGTTTATTGGTCTATGGATCGTGGAAAAAATTCTTTAAAAAATCCACGTTTATTGGTCTATGGATCGTGGAAAAAAATTCTTTAAAAAATCCACGTTTATTGGTCTATGGATCGTGGAAAAAATTCTTTAAAAAATCCACGTTTATTGGTCTATGGATCGTGGAAAAAATTCTTTAAAAAATCCACGTTTATTGGTCTATGGATCGTGGAAAAAATTCTTTAAAAAATCCACGTTTATTGGTCTATGGATCGTGGAAAAAATTCTTTAAAAAATCCACGTTTATTGGTCTATGGATCGTGGAAAAAATTCTTTAAAAAATCCACGTTTATTGGTCTATGGATCGTGGAAAAAATTCTTTAAAAAATCCACGTTTATTGGTCTATGGATCGTGGAAAAAATTCTTTAAAAAATCCACGTTTATTGGTCTATGGATCGTGGAAAAAATTCTTTAAAAAATCCACGTTTATTGGTCTATGGATCGTGGAAAAAATTCTTTAAAAAATCCACGTTTATTGGTCTATGGATCGTGGAAAAAATTCTTTAAAAAATCCACGTTTATTGGTCTATGGATCGTGGAAAAAATTCTTTAAAAAATCCACGTTTATTGGTCTATGGATCGTGGAAAAAATTCTTTAAAAAATCCACGTTTATTGGTCTATGGATCGTGGAAAAAATTCTTTAAAAAATCCACATTTATTGGTCTATGGATCGTGGAAAAAATTCTTTAAAAAATCCACGTTTATTGGTCTATGGATCGTGGAAAAAATTCTTTAAAAAATCCACGTTTATTGGTCTATGGATCGTGGAAAAAATTCTTTAAAAAATCCACGTTTATTGGTCTATGAATCGTGGAAAAAATTCTTTAAAAAATCCACGTTTATTGGTCTATGAATCGTGGAAAAAATTCTTTAAAAAATCCACGTTTATTGGTCTATGGATCGTGGAAAAAATTCTTTAAAAAATCCACGTTTATTGGTCTATGGATCGTGGAAAAAATTCTTTAAAAAATCCACGTTTATTGGTCTATGGATCGTGGAAAAAATTCTTTAAAAAATCCACGTTTATTGGTCTATGGATCGTGGAAAAAATTCTTTAAAAAATCCACGTTTATTGGTCTATGGATCGTGGAAAAAATTCTTTAAAAAATCCACGTTTATTGGTCTATGGATCGTGGAAAAAATTCTTTAAAAAATCCACGTTTATTGGTCTATGGATCGTGGAAAAAATTCTTTAAAAAATCCACGTTTATTGGTCTATGGATCGTGGAAAAAATTCTTTAAAAAATCCACGTTTATTGGTCTATGGATCGTGGAAAAAATTCTTTAAAAAATCCACGTTTTTTGGTCTATGGATCGTGGAAAAAATTCTTTAAAAAATCCACGTTTATTGGTCTATGGATCGTGGAAAAAATTCTTTAAAAAATCCACGTTTATTGGTCTATGGATCGTGGAAAAAATTCTTTAAAAAATCCACGTTTATTGGTCTATGGATCGTGGAAAAAATTCTTTAAAAAATCCACGTTTATTGGTCTATGGATCGTGGAAAAAATTCTTTAAAAAATCCACGTTTATTGGTCTATGGATCGTGGAAAAAATTCTTTAAAAAATCCACGTTTATTGGTCTATGGATCGTGGAAAAAATTCTTTAAAAAATCCACGTTTATTGGTCTATGGATCGTGGAAAAAATTCTTTAAAAAATCCACGTTTATTGGTCTATGGATCGTGGAAAAAATTCTTTAAAAAATCCACGTTTATTGGTCTATGGATCGTGGAAAAAATTCTTTAAAAAATCCACGTTTATAGGTCTATGGATCGTGGAAAAAATTCTTTAAAAAATCCACGTTTTTTGGTCTATGGATCGTGGAAAAAATTCTTTAAAAAATCCACGTTTATTGGTCTATGGATCGTGGAAAAAATTCTTTAAAAAATCCACGTTTATTGGTCTATGGATCGTGGAAAAAATTCTTTAAAAAATCCACGTTTATTGGTCTATGGATCGTGGAAAAAATTCTTTAAAAAATCCACGTTTATTGGTCTATGGATCGTGGAAAAAATTCTTTAAAAAATCCACGTTTATTGGTCTATGGATCGTGGAAAAAATTCTTTAAAAAATCCACATTTATTGGTCTATGGATCGTGGAAAAAATTCTTTAAAAAATCCACGTTTATTGGTCTATGGATCGTGGAAAAAATTCTTTAAAAAATCCACGTTTATTGGTCTATGGATCGTGGAAAAAATTCTTTAAAAAATCCACGTTTTTTGGTCGTGGAAAAAATTCTTTAAAAATCCACGTTTATTGGTCTATGGATCGTGGAAAAAATTCTTTAAAAAATCCACGTTTATTGGTCTATGGATCGTGGAAAAAATTCTTTAAAAAATCCACGTTTATTGGTCTATGGATCGTGGAAAAAATTCTTTAAAAAATCCACGTTTATTGGTCTATGGATCGTGGAAAAAATTCTTTAAAAAATCCACGTTTATTGGTCTATGGATCGTGGAAAAAATTCTTTAAAAAATCCACGTTTATTGGTCTATGGATCGTGGAAAAAATTCTTTAAAAAATCCACGTTTATTGGTCTATGGATCGTGGAAAAAATTCTTTAAAAAATCCACGTTTATTGGTCTATGGATCGTGGAAAAAATTCTTTAAAAAATCCACGTTTATTGGTCTATGGATCGTGGAAAAAATTCTTTAAAAAATCCACGTTTATTGGTCTATGGATCGTGGAAAAAATTCTTTAAAAAATCCACGTTTATTGGTCTATGGATCGTGGAAAAAATTCTTTAAAAAATCCACGTTTATTGGTCTATGGATCGTGGAAAAAATTCTTTAAAAAATCCACGTTTATTGGTCTATGGATCGTGGAAAAAATTCTTTAAAAAATCCACGTTTATTGGTCTATGGATCGTGGAAAAAATTCTTTAAAAAATCCACGTTTATTGGTCTATGGATCGTGGAAAAAATTCTTTAAAAAATCCACGTTTATTGGTCTATGGATCGTGGAAAAAATTCTTTAAAAAATCCACGTTTATTGGTCTATGGATCGTGGAAAAAATTCTTTAAAAAATCCACGTTTATTGGTCTATGGATCGTGGAAAAAATTCTTTAAAAAATCCACGTTTATTGGTCTATGGATCGTGGAAAAAATTCTTTAAAAAATCCACGTTTATTGGTCTATGGATCGTGGAAAAAATTCTTTAAAAAATCCACGTTTATTGGTCTATGGATCGTGGAAAAAATTCTTTAAAAAATCCACGTTTATTGGTCTATGGATCGTGGAAAAAATTCTTTAAAAAATCCACGTTTATTGGTCTATGGATCGTGGAAAAAATTCTTTAAAAAATCCACGTTTATTGGTCTATGGATCGTGGAAAAAATTCTTTAAAAAATCCACGTTTATTGGTCTATGGATCGTGGAAAAAATTCTTTAAAAAATCCACGTTTATTGGTCTATGGATCGTGGAAAAAATTCTTTAAAAAATCCACGTTTATTGGTCTATGGATCGTGGAAAAAATTCTTTAAAAAATCCACGTTTATTGGTCTATGGATCGTGGAAAAAATTCTTTAAAAAATCCACGTTTATTGGTCTATGGATCGTGGAAAAAATTCTTTAAAAAATCCACGTTTATTGGTCTATGGATCGTGGAAAAAATTCTTTAAAAAATCCACGTTTATTGGTCTATGGATCGTGGAAAAAATTCTTTAAAAAATCCACGTTTATTGGTCTATGGATCGTGGAAAAAATTCTTTAAAAAATCCACGTTTATTGGTCTATGGATCGTGGAAAAAATTCTTTAAAAAATCCACGTTTATTGGTCTATGGATCGTGGAAAAAATTCTTTAAAAAATCCACGTTTATTGGTCTATGGATCGTGGAAAAAATTCTTTAAAAAATCCACGTTTATTGGTCTATGGATCGTGGAAAAAATTCTTTAAAAAATCCACGTTTATTGGTCTATGGATCGTGGAAAAAATTCTTTAAAAAATCCACGTTTATTGGTCTATGGATCGTGGAAAAAATTCTTTAAAAAATCCACGTTTATTGGTCTATGGATCGTGGAAAAAATTCTTTAAAAAATCCACGTTTATTGGTCTATGGATCGTGGAAAAAATTCTTTAAAAAATCCACGTTTATTGGTCTATGGATCGTGGAAAAAATTCTTTAAAAAATCCACGTTTATTGGTCTATGGATCGTGGAAAAAATTCTTTAAAAAATCCACGTTTATTGGTCTATGGATCGTGGAAAAAAATTTTTAAAAAATCCACGTTTATTGGTCTATGGATCGTGGAAAAAATTCTTTAAAAAATCCACGTTTATTGGTCTATGGATCGTGGAAAAAATTCTTAAAAATCCTTTATTGGTCTATGGATCGTGGAAAAAATTCTTTAAAAAATCCACGTTTATTGGTCTATGGATCGTGGAAAAAATTCTTTAAAAAATCCACGTTTATTGGTCTATGGATCGTGGAAAAAATTCTTTAAAAAATCCACGTTTATTGGTCTATGGATCGTGGAAAAAATTCTTTAAAAAATCCACGTTTATTGGTCTATGGATCGTGGAAAAAATTCTTTAAAAAATCCACGTTTATTGGTCTATGGATCGTGGAAAAAATTCTTTAAAAAATCCACGTTTATTGGTCTATGGATCGTGGAAAAAATTCTTTAAAAAATCCACGTTTATTGGTCTATGGATCGTGGAAAAAATTCTTTAAAAAATCCACGTTTATTGGTCTATGGATCGTGGAAAAAATTCTTTAAAAAATCCACGTTTATTGGTCTATGGATCGTGGAAAAAATTCTTTAAAAAATCCACGTTTATTGGTCTATGGATCGTGGAAAAAATTCTTTAAAAAATCCACGTTTATTGGTCTATGGATCGTGGAAAAAATTCTTTAAAAAATCCACGTTTATTGGTCTATGGATCGTGGAAAAAATTCTTTAAAAAATCCACGTTTATTGGTCTATGGATCGTGGAAAAAATTCTTTAAAAAATCCACGTTTATTGGTCTATGGATCGTGGAAAAAATTCTTTAAAAAATCCACGTTTATTGGTCTATGGATCGTGGAAAAAATTCTTTAAAAAATCCACGTTTATTGGTCTATGGATCGTGGAAAAAATTTTTTAAAAATCCACGTTTATTGGTCTATGGATCGTGGAAAAAATTCTTTAAAAAATCCACGTTTATTGGTCTATGGATCGTGGAAAAAATTCTTTAAAAAATCCACGTTTATTGGTCTATGGATCGTGGAAAAAATTCTTTAAAAAATCCACGTTTATTGGTCTATGGATCGTGGAAAAAAATTTTTAAAAAATCCACGTTTATTGGTCTATGGATCGTGGAAAAATTCTTTAAAAAATCCACGTTTTTTGGTCTATGGATCGTGGAAAAAATTCTTTAAAAAATCCACGTTTTTTGGTCTATGGATCGTGGAAAAAATTCTTTAAAAAATCCACGTTTATTGGTCTATGGATCGTGGAAAAAATTCTTTAAAAAATCCACGTTTATTGGTCTATGGATCGTGGAAAAAATTCTTTAAAAAATCCACGTTTTTTGGTCTATGGATCGTGGAAAAAATTCTTTAAAAAATCCACGTTTATTTGTCTATGGATCGTGGAAAAAATTCTTTAAAAAATCCACGTTTATTGGTCTATGGATCGTGGAAAAAATTCTTTAAAAAATCCACGTTTATTGGTCTATGGATCGTGGAAAAAATTCTTTAAAAAATCCACGTTTATTGGTCTATGGATCGTGGAAAAATTCTTTAAAAAATCCACGTTTAATGGTCTATGGATCGTGGAAAAATTCTTTAAAAAATCCACGTTTATTGGTCTATGGATCGTGGAAAAAAATTCTTTAAAAAATCCACGTTTATTGGTCTATGGATCGTGGAAAAATTCTTTAAAAAATCCACGTTTATTGGTCTATGGATCGTGGAAAAATTCTTTAAAAAATCCACGTTTATTGGTCTATGGATCGTAAATTCTTTAAAAAATCCACGTTTATTGGTCTATGGATCGTGGAAAAATTCTTTAAAAAATCCACGTTTATTGGTCTATGGATCGTGGAAAAAATTCTTTAAAAAATCCACGTTTATTGGTCTATGGATCGTGGAAAAAATTCTTTAAAAAATCCACGTTTTTTGGTCTATGGATCGTGGAAAAATTCTTTAAAAAATCCACGTTTATTGGTCTATGGATCGTGGAAAAATTCTTTAAAAAATCCACGTTTATTGGTCTATGGATCGTGGGAAAAATTCTTTAAAAAATCCACGTTTATTGGTCTATGGATCGTGGAAAAATTCTTTAAAAAATCCACGTTTATTGGTCTATGGATCGTGGAAAAAATTCTTTAAAAAATCCACGTTTATTGGTCTATGGATCGTGGAAAAAATTCTTTAAAAAATCCACGTTTATTGGTCTATGGATCGTGGAAAAAATTCTTTAAAAAATCCACGTTTATTGGTCTATGGATCGTGGAAAAAATTCTTTAAAAAATCCACGTTTATTGGTCTATGGATCGTGGAAAAAATTCTTTAAAAAATCCACGTTTATTGGTCTATGGATCGTGGAAAAAATTCTTTAAAAAATCCACGTTTATTGGTCTATGGATCGTGGAAAAAATTCTTTAAAAAATCCACGTTTATTGGTCTATGGATCGTGGAAAAAATTCTTTAAAAAATCCACGTTTATTGGTCTATGGATCGTGGAAAAAATTCTTTAAAAAATCCACGTTTATTGGTCTATGGATCGTGGAAAAAATTCTTTAAAAAATCCACGTTTATTGGTCTATGGATCGTGGAAAAAATTCTTTAAAAAATCCACGTTTATTGGTCTATGGATCGTGGAAAAAATTCTTTAAAAAATCCACGTTTATTGGTCTATGGATCGTGGAAAAAATTCTTTAAAAAATCCACGTTTATTGGTCTATGGATCGTGGAAAAAATTCTTTAAAAAATCCACGTTTATTGGTCTATGGATCGTGGAAAAAATTCTTTAAAAAATCCACGTTTATTGGTCTATGGATCGTGGAAAAAATTCTTTAAAAAATCCACGTTTATTGGTCTATGGATCGTGGAAAAATTCTTTAAAAAATCCACGTTTATTGGTCTATGGATCGTGGAAAAATTCTTTAAAAAATCCACGTTTATTGGTCTATGGATCGTGGAAAAAATTCTTTAAAAAATCCACGTTTATTGGTCTATGGATCGTGGAAAAAATTCTTTAAAAAATCCACGTTTATTGGTCTATGGATCGTGGAAAAAATTCTTTAAAAAATCCACGTTTATTGGTCTATGGATCGTGGAAAAAATTCTTTAAAAAATCCACGTTTATTGGTCTATGGATCGTGGAAAAAATTCTTTAAAAAATCCACGTTTATTGGTCTATGGATCGTGGAAAAAATTCTTTAAAAAATCCACGTTTATTGGTCTATGGATCGTGGAAAAAATTCTTTAAAAAATCCACGTTTATTGGTCTATGGATCGTGGAAAAAATTCTTTAAAAAATCCACGTTTATTGGTCTATGGATCGTGGAAAAAATTCTTTAAAAAATCCACGTTTATTGGTCTATGGATCGTGGAAAAAATTCTTTAAAAAATCCACGTTTATTGGTCTATGGATCGTGGAAAAAATTCTTTAAAAAATCCACGTTTATTGGTCTATGGATCGTGGAAAAAATTCTTTAAAAAATCCACGTTTATTGGTCTATGGATCGTGGAAAAAATTCTTTAAAAAATCCACGTTTATTGGTCTATGGATCGTGGAAAAATTCTTTAAAAAATCCACGTTTATTGGTCTATGGATCGTGGAAAAAATTCTTTAAAAAATCCACGTTTTTTGGTCTATGGATCGTGGAAAAAATTCTTTAAAAAATCCACGTTTTTTGGTCTATGGATCGTGGAAAAAATTCTTTAAAAAATCCACGTTTATTGGTCTATGGATCGTGGAAAAAATTCTTTAAAAAATCCACGTTTATTGGTCTATGGATCGTGGAAAAAATTCTTTAAAAAATCCACGTTTATTGGTCTATGGATCGTGGAAAAAATTCTTTAAAAAATCCACGTTTATTGGTCTATGGATCGTGGAAAAAATTCTTTAAAAAATCCACGTTTATTGGTCTATGGATCGTGGAAAAAATTCTTTAAAAAATCCACGTTTATTGGTCTATGGATCGTGGAAAAAATTCTTTAAAAAATCCACGTTTATTGGTCTATGGATCGTGGAAAAAATTCTTTAAAAAATCCACGTTTATTGGTCTATGGATCGTGGAAAAAATTCTTTAAAAAATCCACGTTTATTGGTCTATGGATCGTGGAAAAAATTCTTTAAAAAATCCACGTTTTTTGGTCTATGGATCGTGGAAAAAATTCTTTAAAAAATCCACGTTTTTTGGTCTATGGATCGTGGAAAAAATTCTTTAAAAAATCCACGTTTATTGGTCTATGGATCGTGGAAAAAATTCTTTAAAAAATCCACGTTTATTGGTCTATGGATCGTGGAAAAAATTCTTTAAAAAATCCACGTTTATTGGTCTATGGATCGTGGAAAAAATTCTTTAAAAAATCCACGTTTATTGGTCTATGGATCGTGGAAAAAATTCTTTAAAAAATCCACGTTTATTGGTCTATGGATCGTGGAAAAATTCTTTAAAAAATCCACGTTTATTGGTCTATGGATCGTGGAAAAATTCTTTAAAAAATCCACGTTTATAGGTCTATGGATCGTGGAAAAAATTCCTTAAAAAATCCACGTTTATAGGTCTATGGATCGTGGAAAAAATTCTTTAAAAAATCCACGTTTATAGGTCTATGGATCGTGGAAAAAATTCTTTAAAAAATCCACGTTTATTGGTCTATGGATCGTGGAAAAAATTCTTTAAAAAATCCACGTTTATTGGTCTATGGATCGTGGAAAAAATTCTTTAAAAAATCCACGTTTATTGGTCTATGGATCGTGGAAAAAATTCTTTAAAAAATCCACGTTTTTTGGTCTATGGATCGTGGAAAAAATTCTTTAAAAAATCTACGTTTTTTGGTCTATGGATCGTGGAAAAAATTCTTTAAAAAATCCACGTTTTTTGGTCTATGGATCGTGGAAAAAATTCTTTAAAAAATCCACGTTTATTGGTCTATGGATCGTGGAAAAAATTCTTTAAAAAATCCACGTTTATTGGTCTATGGATCGTGGAAAAAATTCTTTAAAAAATCCACGTTTATTGGTCTATGGATCGTGGAAAAAATTCTTTAAAAAATCCACGTTTATTGGTCTATGGATCGTGGAAAAAATTCTTTAAAAAATCCACGTTTATTGGTCTATGGATCGTGGAAAAAATTCTTTAAAAAATCCACGTTTATTGGTCTATGGATCGTGGAAAAAATTCTTTAAAAAATCCACGTTTATTGGTCTATGGATCGTGGAAAAAATTCTTTAAAAAATCCACGTTTATTGGTCTATGGATCGTGGAAAAAATTCTTTAAAAAATCCACGTTTATTGGTCTATGGATCGTGGAAAAAATTCTTTAAAAAATCCACGTTTATTGGTCTATGGATCGTGGAAAAAATTCTTTAAAAAATCCACGTTTATTGGTCTATGGATCGTGGAAAAAATTCTTTAAAAAATCCACGTTTATTGGTCTATGGATCGTGGAAAAAATTCTTTAAAAAATCCACGTTTATTGGTCTATGGATCGTGGAAAAAATTCTTTAAAAAATCCACGTTTATTGGTCTATGGATCGTGGAAAAAATTCTTTAAAAAATCCACGTTTATTGGTCTATGGATCGTGGAAAAATTCTTTAAAAAATCCACGTTTATTGGTCTATGGATCGTGGAAAAATTCTTTAAAAAATCCACGTTTATTGGTCTATGGATCGTGGAAAAATTCTTTAAAAAATCCACGTTTATTGGTCTATGGATCGTGGAAAAATTCTTTAAAAAATCCACGTTTATTGGTCTATGGATCGTGGAAAAAATTCTTTAAAAAATCCACGTTTATTGGTCTATGGATCGTGGAAAAAATTCTTTAAAAAATCCACGTTTTTTGGTCTATGGATCGTGGAAAAAATTCTTTAAAAAATCCACGTTTATTGGTCTATGGATCGTGGAAAAAATTCTTTAAAAAATCCACGTTTATTGGTCTATGGATCGTGGAAAAAATTCTTTAAAAAATCCACGTTTATTGGTCTATGGATCGTGGAAAAAATTCTTTAAAAAATCCACGTTTATTGGTCTATGGATCGTGGAAAAAATTCTTTAAAAAATCCACGTTTATTGGTCTATGGATCGTGGAAAAAATTCTTTAAAAAATCCACGTTTATTGGTCTATGGATCGTGGAAAAAATTCTTTAAAAAATCCACGTTTATTGGTCTATGGATCGTGGAAAAAATTCTTTAAAAAATCCACGTTTATTGGTCTATGGATCGTGGAAAAAATTCTTTAAAAAATCCACGTTTATAGGTCTATGGATCGTGGAAAAAATTCTTTAAAAAATCCACGTTTATTGGTCTATGGATCGTGGAAAAAATTCTTTAAAAAATCCACGTTTATTGGTCTATGGATCGTGGAAAAAATTCTTTAAAAAATCCACGTTTATTGGTCTATGGATCGTGGAAAAAATGCTTTAAAAAATCCACGTTTATTGGTCTATGGATCGTGGAAAAAATTCTTTAAAAAATCCACGTTTATTGGTCTATGGATCGTGGAAAAAATTCTTTAAAAAATCCACGTTTATTGGTCTATGGATCGTGGAAAAAATTCTTTAAAAAATCCACGTTTATTGGTCTATGGATCGTGGAAAAAATTCTTTAAAAAATCCACGTTTATTGGTCTATGGATCGTGGAAAAAATTCTTTAAAAAATCCACGTTTATTGGTCTATGGATCGTGGAAAAAATTCTTTAAAAAATCCACGTTTATTGGTCTATGGATCGTGGAAAAAATTCTTTAAAAAATCCACGTTTATTGGTCTATGGATCGTGGAAAAAATTCTTTAAAAAATCCACGTTTATTGGTCTATGGATCGTGGAAAAAATTCTTTAAAAAATCCACGTTTATTGGTCTATGGATCGTGGAAAAAATTCTTTAAAAAATCCACGTTTATTGGTCTATGGATCGTGGAAAAAATTCTTTAAAAAATCCACGTTTATTGGTCTATGGATCGTGGAAAAAATTCTTTAAAAAATCCACGTTTATTGGTCTATGGATCGTGGAAAAAATTCTTTAAAAAATCCACGTTTATTGGTCTATGGATCGTGGAAAAAATTCTTTAAAAAATCCACGTTTATTGGTCTATGGATCGTGGAAAAAATTCTTTAAAAAATCCACGTTTATTGGTCTATGGATCGTAGAAAAAATTCTTTAAAAAATCCACGTTTATTGGTCTATGGATCGTGGAAAAAATTCTTTAAAAAATCCACGTTTATTGGTCTATGGATCGTGGAAAAAATTCTTTAAAAAATCCACGTTTATTGGTCTATGGATCGTGGAAAAAATTCTTATTGGTCTACGGATCGTGGAAAAAATTCTTTAAAAAATCCACGTTTATTGGTCTATGGATCGTGGAAAAAATTCTTTAAAAAATCCACGTTTATTGGTCTATGGATCGTGGAAAAAATTCTTATTGGTCTACGGATCGTGGAAAAAATTCTTTAAAAAATCCACGTTTATTGGTCTATGGATCGTGGAAAAAATTCTTTAAAAAATCCACGTTTATTGGTCTATGGATCGTGGAAAAAATTCTTATTGGTCTATGGATCGTGGAAAAAATTCTTTAAAAAATCCACGTTTATTGGTCTATGGATCGTGGAAAAAATTCTTTAAAAAATCCACGTTTATTGGTCTATGGATCGTGGAAAAAATTCTTTAAAAAATCCACGTTTATTGGTCTATGGATCGTGGAAAAAATTCTTTAAAAAATCCACGTTTATTGGTCTATGGATCGTGGAAAAAATTCTTTAAAAAATCCACGTTTATTGGTCTATGGATCGTGGAAAAAATTCTTTAAAAAATCCACGTTTATTGGTCTATGGATCGTGGAAAAAATTCTTTAAAAAATCCACGTTTATTGGTCTATGGATTGTGGAAAAAATTCTTTAAAAAATCCACGTTTATTGGTCTATGGATCGTGGATGGAAAAAATTCTTTAAAAATTCCACGTTTATTGGTCTATGGATCGTGGAAAAAATTCTTTAAAAATCCACGTTTATTGGTCTATGGATCGTGGAAAAAATTCTTTAAAAAATCACGTTTATTGGTCTATGGATCGTGGAAAAATTCTTTAAAAAATCACGTTTTTTGGTCTATGGATCTGGAAAAAATTCTTTAAAAATCCACGTTTATTGGTCTATGGATCGTGGAAAAAATTCTTTAAAAAATCCACGTTTATTGGTCTATGGATCGTGGAAAAAATTCTTTAAAAAATCCACGTTTATTGGTCTATGGATCGTGGAAAAAATTCTTTAAAAAATCCACGTTTATTGGTCTATGGATCGTGGAAAAAATTCTTTAAAAAATCCACGTTAATTGGTCTATGGATCGTGGAAAAAATTCTTTAAAAAATCCACGTTTATTGGTCTATGGATCGTGGAAAAAATTCTTTAAAAAATCCACGTTTATTGGTCTATGGATCGTGGAAAAAATTCTTTAAAAAATCCACGTTTATTGGTCTATGGATCGTGGAAAAAAATTTTTTAAAAAATCCACGTTTATTGGTCTATGGATCGTGGAAAAAATTCTTTAAAAAATCCACGTTTATTGGTCTATGGATCGTGGAAAAAATTCTTTAAAAAATCCACGTTTATTGGTCTATGGATCGTGGAAAAAATTCTTTAAAAAATCCACGTTTATTGGTCTATGGATCGTGGAAAAAATTCTTTAAAAAATCCACGTTTATTGGTCTATGGATCGTGGAAAAAATTCTTTAAAAAATCCACGTTTATTGGTCTATGGATCGTGGAAAAAATTCTTTAAAAAATCCACGTTTATTGGTCTATGGATCGTGGAAAAATTCTTTAAAAAATCCACGTTTTATTGGTCTATGGATCGTGGAAAAAATTCTTTAAAAAATCCACGTTTATTGGTCTATGGATCGTGGAAAAAAATTCTTTAAAAAATCCACGTTTATTGGTCTATGGATCGTGGAAAAAATTCTTTAAAAAATCTACGTTTATTGGTCTATGGATCGTGGAAAAAATTCTTTAAAAAATCCACGTTAATTGGTCTATGGATCGTGGAAAAAATTCTTTAAAAAATCCACGTTAATTGGTCTATGGATCGTGGAAAAAATTCTTTAAAAAATCCACGTTTATTGGTCTATGGATCGTGGAAAAAATTCTTTAAAAAATCCACGTTTATTGGTCTATGGATCGTGGAAAAAATTCTTTAAAAAATCCACGTTTATTGGTCTATGGATCGTGGAAAAAATTTTTTTAAAAAATCCACGTTTATTGGTCTATGGATCGTGGAAAAAATTCTTTAAAAAATCCACGTTTATTGGTCTATGGATCGTGGAAAAAATTCTTTAAAAAATCCACGTTTATTGGTCTATGGATCGTGGAAAAAATTCTTTAAAAAATCCACGTTTATTGGTCTATGGATCGTGGAAAAAATTCTTTAAAAAATCCACGTTTATTGGTCTATGGATCGTGGAAAAATTCTTTAAAAAATCCACGTTTATTGGTCTATGGATCGTGGAAAAAATTCTTTAAAAAATCCACGTTTATTGGTCTATGGATCGTGGAAAAAATTCTTTAAAAAATCCACGTTTATTGGTCTATGGATCGTGGAAAAAATTCTTTAAAAAATCCACGTTTATTGGTCTATGGATCGTGGAAAAATTTCTTTAAAAAATCCACGTTTATTGGTCTATGGATCGTGGAAAAAATTCTTTAAAAAATCCACGTTTATTGGTCTATGGATCGTGGAAAAAATTCTTTAAAAAATCCACGTTTATTGGTCTATGGATCGTGGAAAAAATTCTTTAAAAAATCCACGTTTATTGGTCTATGGATCATGGAAAAAATTCTTTAAAAAATCCACGTTTATTGGTCTATGGATCGTAGAAAAAATTCTTTAAAAAATCCACGTTTATTGGTCTATGGATTGTGGAAAAAATTCTTTAAAAAATCCACGTTTATTGGTCTATGGATCGTGGAAAAAATTCTTTAAAAACCCACGTTTATTGGTCTATGGATCGTGGAAAAAATTCTTTAAAAAATCCACGTTTATTGGTCTGTGGATCGTGGAAAAAATTCTTTAAAAAATCCACGTTTATTGGTCTATGGATCGTGGAAAAATTCTTTAAAAAATCCACGTTTTTTGGTCTATGGATCGTGGAAAAAATTCTTTAAAAATTCCACGTTTATTGGTCTATGGATCGTGGAAAAAATTCTTTAAAAAATCCACGTTTATTGGTCTATGGATCGTGGAAAAAATTCTTTAAAAAATCCACGTTTATTGGTCTATGGATCGTGGAAAAAATTCTTTAAAAAATCCACGTTTATTGGTCTATGGATCGTGGAAAAAAATTTTTTAAAAAATCCACGTTTATTGGTCTATGGATCGTGGAAAAAAATTTTTTAAAAAATCCACGTTTATTGGTCTATGGATCGTGGAAAAAATTCTTTAAAAAATCCACGTTTATTGGTCTATGGATCGTGGAAAAAATTCTTTAAAAAATCCACGTTTATTGGTCTATGGATCGTGGAAAAAATTCTTTAAAAAATCCACGTTTATTGGTCTATGGATCGTGGAAAAAAATTTTTTAAAAAATCCACGTTTATTGGTCTATGGATCGTAGAAAAAATTCTTTAAAAAATCCACGTTTATTGGTCTATGGATCGTGGAAAAAATTCTTTAAAAAATCCACGTTTATTGGTCTATGGATCGTGGAAAAAATTCTTTAAAAAATCCACGTTTATTGGTCTATGGATCGTGGAAAAAATTCTTTAAAAAATCCACGTTTATTGTTCTATGGATCGTGGAAAAAATTCTTTAAAAAATCCACGTTTATTGGTCTATGGATCGTGGAAAAAATTCTTTAAAAAATCCACGTTTATTGGCCTATGGATCGTGGAAAAAATTCTTTAAAAAATCCACGTTTATTGTTCTATGGATCGTGGAAAAAATTCTTTAAAAAATCCACGTTTATTGGTATATGGATCGTGGAAAAAATTTTTTAAAAAATCCACGTTTATTGGTCTATGGATCGTAGAAAAAATTCTTTAAAAAATCCACGTTTATTGGTCTATGGATCGTGGAAAAAATTCTTTAAAAAATCCACGTTTATTGTTCTATGGATCGTGGAAAAAATTCTTTAAAAAATCCACGTTTATTGGTCTATGGATCGTGGAAAAAATTTTTTAAAAAATCCACGTTTATTGGTCTATGGATCGTAGAAAAAATTCTTTAAAAAATCCACGTTTATTGGTCTATGGATCGTGGAAAAAATTCTTTAAAAAATCCACGTTTATTGGTCTATGGATCGTAGAAAAAATTCTTTAAAAAATCCACGTTTATTGGTCTATGGATCGTGGAAAAAATTCTTTAAAAAATCCACGTTTATTGGTCTATGGATCGTGGAAAAAATTCTTTAAAAAATCCACGTTTATTGGTCTATGGATCGTGGAAAAAATTCTTTAAAAAATCCACGTTCATTGTTCTATGGATCGTGGAAAAAATTCTTTAAAAAATCCACGTTTATTGGTCTATGGATCGTGGAAAAAATTCTTTAAAAAATCCACGTTTATTGGCCTATGGATCGTGGAAAAAATTCTTTAAAAAATCCACGTTTATTGGCCTATGGATCGTGGAAAAAATTCTTTAAAAAATCCACGTTTATTGTTCTATGGATCGTGGAAAAAATTCTTTAAAAAATCCACGTTTATTGGTCTATGGATCGTGGAAAAAATTCTTTAAAAAATCCACGTTTATTGGTCTATGGATCGTGGAACAAAATTTTTTAAAAAATCCACGTTTATTGGTCTATGGATCGTGGAAAAAATTCTTTAAAAAATCCACGTTTATTGTTCTATGGATCGTGGAAAAAATTCTTTAAAAAATCCACGTTTATTGTTCTATGGATCGTGGAAAAAATTCTTTAAAAAATCCACGTTTATTGGTCTATGGATCGTGGAAAAAATTCTTTAAAAAATCCACGTTTATTGGTCTATGGATCGTGGAAAAAATTCTTTAAAAAATCCACGTTTATTGGTCTATGGATCGTGGAAAAAATTCTTTAAAAAATCCACGTTTATTGGTCTATGGATCGTGGAAAAAATTCTTTAAAAAATCCACGTTTATTGGCCTATGGATCGTGGAAAAAATTCTTTAAAAAATCCACGTTTATTGTTCTATGGATCGTGGAAAAAATTCTTTAAAAAATCCACGTTTATTGGTCTATGGATCGTGGAAAAAATTCTTTAAAAAATCCACGTTTATTGGCCTATGGATCGTGGAAAAAATTCTTTAAAAAATCCACGTTTATTGTTCTATGGATCGTGGAAAAAATTCTTTAAAAAATCCACGTTTATTGGTATATGGATCGTGGAAAAAATTTTTTAAAAAATCCACGTTTATTGGTCTATGGATCGTGGAAAAAATTCTTTAAAAAATCCACGTTTATTGGTCTATGGATCGTGGAAAAAAATTTTTTAAAAAATCCACGTTTATTGGTCTATGGATCGTGGAAAAAAATTTTTTAAAAAATCCACGTTTATTGGTCTATGGATCGTGGAAAAAATTCTTTAAAAAATCCACGTTTATTGGTCTATGGATCGTGGAAAAAATTCTTTAAAAAATCCACGTTTATTGGTCTATGGATCGTGGAAAAAATTCTTTAAAAAATCCACGTTTATTGGTCTATGGATCGTGGAAAAAAATTTTTTAAAAAATCCACGTTTATTGGTCTATGGATCGTAGAAAAAATTCTTTAAAAAATCCACGTTTATTGGTCTATGGATCGTGGAAAAAATTCTTTAAAAAATCCACGTTTATTGGTCTATGGATCGTGGAAAAAATTCTTTAAAAAATCCACGTTTATTGGTCTATGGATCGTGGAAAAAATTCTTTAAAAAATCCACGTTTATTGTTCTATGGATCGTGGAAAAAATTCTTTAAAAAATCCACGTTTATTGGTCTATGGATCGTGGAAAAAATTCTTTAAAAAATCCACGTTTATTGGCCTATGGATCGTGGAAAAAATTCTTTAAAAAATCCACGTTTATTGTTCTATGGATCGTGGAAAAAATTCTTTAAAAAATCCACGTTTATTGGTATATGGATCGTGGAAAAAATTTTTTAAAAAATCCACGTTTATTGGTCTATGGATCGTAGAAAAAATTCTTTAAAAAATCCACGTTTATTGGTCTATGGATCGTGGAAAAAATTCTTTAAAAAATCCACGTTTATTGTTCTATGGATCGTGGAAAAAATTCTTTAAAAAATCCACGTTTATTGTTCTATGGATCGTGGAAAAAATTTTTTAAAAAATCCACGTTTATTGGTCTATGGATCGTAGAAAAAATTCTTTAAAAAATCCACGTTTATTGGTCTATGGATCGTGGAAAAAATTCTTTAAAAAATCCACGTTTATTGGTCTATGGATCGTAGAAAAAATTCTTTAAAAAATCCACGTTTATTGGTCTATGGATCGTGGAAAAAATTCTTTAAAAAATCCACGTTTATTGGTCTATGGATCGTGGAAAAAATTCTTTAAAAAATCCACGTTTATTGGTCTATGGATCGTGGAAAAAATTCTTTAAAAAATCCACGTTCATTGTTCTATGGATCGTGGAAAAAATTCTTTAAAAAATCCACGTTTATTGGTCTATGGATCGTGGAAAAAATTCTTTAAAAAATCCACGTTTATTGGCCTATGGATCGTGGAAAAAATTCTTTAAAAAATCCACGTTTATTGGCCTATGGATCGTGGAAAAAATTCTTTAAAAAATCCACGTTTATTGTTCTATGGATCGTGGAAAAAATTCTTTAAAAAATCCACGTTTATTGGTCTATGGATCGTGGAAAAAATTCTTTAAAAAATCCACGTTTATTGGTCTATGGATCGTGGAACAAAATTTTTTAAAAAATCCACGTTTATTGGTCTATGGATCGTGGAAAAAATTCTTTAAAAAATCCACGTTTATTGTTCTATGGATCGTGGAAAAAATTCTTTAAAAAATCCACGTTTATTGTTCTATGGATCGTGGAAAAAATTCTTTAAAAAATCCACGTTTATTGGTCTATGGATCGTGGAAAAAATTCTTTAAAAAATCCACGTTTATTGGTCTATGGATCGTGGAAAAAATTCTTTAAAAAATCCACGTTTATTGGTCTATGGATCGTGGAAAAAATTCTTTAAAAAATCCACGTTTATTGGTCTATGGATCGTGGAAAAAATTCTTTAAAAAATCCACGTTTATTGGCCTATGGATCGTGGAAAAAATTCTTTAAAAAATCCACGTTTATTGTTCTATGGATCGTGGAAAAAATTCTTTAAAAAATCCACGTTTATTGGTCTATGGATCGTGGAAAAAATTCTTTAAAAAATCCACGTTTATTGGTATATGGATCGTGGAAAAAATTCTTTAAAAAATCCACGTTTATTGTTCTATGGATCGTGGAAAAAATTCTTTAAAAAATCCACGTTTATTGGTATATGGATCGTGGAAAAAATTTTTTAAAAAATCCACGTTTATTGGTCTATGGATCGTGGAAAAAATTCTTTAAAAAATCCACGTTTATTGTTCTATGGATCGTGGAAAAAATTCTTTAAAAAATCCACGTTTATTGGTCTATGGATCGTGGAAAAAATTTTTTAAAAAATCCACGTTTATTGGTCTATGGATCGTAGAAAAAATTCTTTAAAAAATCCACGTTTATTGGTCTATGGATCGTGGAAAAAATTCTTTAAAAAATCCACGTTTATTGGTCTATGGATCGTAGAAAAAATTCTTTAAAAAATCCACGTTTATTGGTCTATGGATCGTGGAAAAAATTCTTTAAAAAATCCACGTTTATTGGTCTATGGATCGTGGAAAAAATTCTTTAAAAAATCCACGTTTATTGGTCTATGGATCGTGGAAAAAATTCTTTAAAAAATCCACGTTTATTGTTCTATGGATCGTGGAAAAAATTCTTTAAAAAATCCACGTTTATTGGTCTATGGATCGTGGAAAAAATTCTTTAAAAAATCCACGTTTATTGGCCTATGGATCGTGGAAAAAATTCTTTAAAAAATCCACGTTTATTGGCCTATGGATCGTGGAAAAAATTCTTTAAAAAATCCACGTTTATTGTTCTATGGATCGTGGAAAAAATTCTTTAAAAAATCCACGTTTATTGGTCTATGGATCGTGGAAAAAATTCTTTAAAAAATCCACGTTTATTGGTCTATGGATCGTGGAACAAAATTTTTTAAAAAATCCACGTTTATTGGTCTATGGATCGTGGAAAAAATTCTTTAAAAAATCCACGTTTATTGGTCTATGGATCGTGGAAAAAATTCTTTAAAAAATCCACGTTTATTGGTCTATGGATCGTGGAAAAAATTCTTTAAAAAATCCACGTTTATTGGTCTATGGATCGTGGAAAAAATTCTTTAAAAAATCCACGTTTATTGGTCTATGGATCGTGGAAAAAATTCTTTAAAAAATCCACGTTTATTGTTCTATGGATCGTGGAAAAAATTCTTTAAAAAATCCACGTTTATTGGTCTATGGATCGTGGAAAAAATTCTTTAAAAAATCCACGTTTATTGGCCTATGGATCGTGGAAAAAATTCTTTAAAAAATCCACGTTTATTGTTCTATGGATCGTGGAAAAAATTCTTTAAAAAATCCACGTTTATTGGTCTATGGATCGTGGAAAAAATTCTTTAAAAAATCCACGTTTATTGGTATATGGATCGTAAAAAAATTCTTTAAAAAATCCACGTTTATTGGTTTATGGATCGTGGAAAAAATTCTTTAAAAAATCCACGTTTATTGGTCTATGGATCGTGGAAAAAATTCTTTAAAAAATCCACGTTTATTGGTCTAAGGATCGTGGAAAAAATTCTTAAAAAAATCCACGTTTATTGGTCTATGGATCGTGGAAAAAATTCTTTAAAAAATCCACGTTTATTGGTCTATGGATCATGGAAAAAATTCTTAAAAAAATCCACGTTTATTGGTCTATGGATCGTGGAAAAAATTCTTTAAAAAATCCACGTTTATTGGTCTATGGATCGTGGAAAAAATTCTTTAAAAAATCCACGTTTATTGGTCTATGGATCGTGGAAAAAATTCTTTAAAAAATCCACGTTTATTGGTCTATGGGTCGTGGAAAAAATTCTTTAAAAAATCCACGTTTATTAATCTATGGATCGTGGAAAAAAATCTTTAAAAAATCCACGTTTATTGGTCTATGGATCGTGGAAAAAATTCTTTAAAAAATCCACGTTTATTGGTCTATGGATCGTGGAAAAAATTCTTTAAAAAATCCACGTTTATTGGTCTATGGATCGTGGAAAAAATTCTTTAAAAAATCCACGTTTTTTGGTCTATGGATCGTGGAAAATATTCTTTAAAAAATCCACGTTTTTTGGTCTATGGATCGTGGAAAAAATTCTTTAAAAAATCCACGTTTATTGGTCTATGGATCGTGGAAAAAATTCTTTAAAAAATCCACGTTTATTGGTCTATGGATCGTGGAAAAAATTCTTTAAAAAATCCACGTTTATTGGTCTATGGATCGTGGAAAAAATTCTTTAAAAAATCCACGTTTATTGGTCTATTGATCGTGGAAAATTTTATTTAAAAAATCCACGTTTATTGGTCTATGGATCGTGGAAAAATTTCTTTAAAAAATCCACGTTTATTGGTCTATGGATCGTGGAAAAAATTCTTTAAAAAATCCACGTTTATTGGTCTATGGATCGTGGAAAAAATTCTTTAAAAAATCCACGTTTATTGGTCTATGGATCGTGGAAAAAATTCTTTAAAAAATCCACGTTTATTGGTCTATGGATCGTGGAAAAATTTCTTTAAAAAATCCACGTTTATTGGTCTATGGATCGTGGAAAAAATTCTTTAAAAAATCCACGTTTATTGGTCTATGGATCGTGGAAAAAATTCTTTAAAAAATCCACGTTTATTGGTCTATGGATCGTGGAAAAAATTCTTTAAAAAATCCACGTTTATTGGTCTATGGATCGTGGAAAAATTTGTTAAAAAATCCACGTTTATTGGTCTATGGATCGTGGAAAAAATTCTTTAAAAAATCCACGTTTATTGGTCTATGGATCGTGGAAAAATTTGTTAAAAAATCCACGTTTATTGGTCTATGGATCGTGGAAAAATTTGTTAAAAAATCCACGTTTATTGGTCTATGGATCGTGGAAAAAATTCTTTAAAAAATCCACGTTTATTGGTCTATGGATCGTGGAAAAATTTGTTAAAAAATCCACGTTTATTGGTCTATGGATCGTGGAAAAATTTGTTAAAAAATCCACGTTTATTGGTCTATGGATCGTGGAAAAAATTCTTTAAAAAATCCACGTTTATTGGTCTATGGATCGTGGAAAAATTTGTTAAAAAATCCACGTTTATTGGCCTATGGATCGTGGAAAAAAATTGTTAAAAAATCCACGTTTATTGGCCTATGGATCGTGGAAAAAATTCTTTAAAAAATCCACGTTTATTGATCTATGGATCGTGGAAAAAATTCTTTAAAAAATCCACGTTTATTGGTCTATGGATCGTGGAAAAATTTGTTAAAAAATCCACGTTTATTGGCCTATGGATCGTGGAAAAAAATTGTTAAAAAATCCACGTTTATTGGCCTATGGATCGTGGAAAAAATTCTTTAAAAAATCCACGTTTATTGATCTATGGATCGTGGAAAAAATTCTTTAAAAAATCCACGTTTATTGGTCTATGGATCGTGGAAAAAATTCTTTAAAAAATCCACGTTTATTGGTCTATGGATCGTGGAAAAAATTCTTTAAAAAATCCACGTTTATTGGTCTATGGATCGTGGAAAAAATTCTTTAAAAATCCACGTTTATTGGTCTATGGATCGTGGAAAAATTTGTTAGGAAATCCACGTTTATTGGTCTATGGATCGTGGAAAAAATTCTTTAAAAAATCCACGTTTGTTGGTCTATGGATCGTGGAAAAAATTCTTTAAAAATCCACGTTTATTGGTCTATGGATCGTGGAAAAATTTGTTAAGATATCCACGTTTATTGGTCTATGGATCGTGGAAAAAAATCTTTAAAAAATCCACGTTTATTGGTCTATGGATCGTGGAAAAAATTCTTTAAAAAATCCACGTTTATTGGTCTATGGATCGTGGAAAAAATTCTTTAAAAAATCCACGTTTATTGGTCTATGGATCGTGGAAAAATTTCTTTAAAAAATCCACGTTTATTGGTCTATGGATCGTGGAAAAAATTCTTTAAAAAATCCACGTTTATTGGTCCATGGATCGTGGAAAAAATTCTTTAAAAAATCCACGTTTATTGGTCTATGGATCGTGGAAAAAATTCTTTAAAAAATCCACGTTTATTGGTCTATGGATCGTGGAAAAAATTCTTTAAAAAATCCACGTTTATTGAGCTATGGATCGTGGAAAAAATTCTTTAAAAAATCCACGTTTATTGGTCTATGGATCGTGGAAAAAATTCTTTAAAAAATCCACGTTTATTGAGCTATGGATCGTGGAAAAAATTCTTTAAAAAATCCACGTCTATTGGTCTATGGATCGTGGAAAAAATTCTTTAAAAAATCCGCGTTTATTGGTCTATGGATCGTGGAAAAAATTCTTTAAAAAATCCACGTTTCTTGGTCTAAGGGTCGTGGAAGAAAATTCTTTAAAAAATCCACATTTCTTGCTCCATGGGTCGTGGAAAAATTCTTTAAAAAATAAAGGTTTTGTAGTCTATGGGTCGTGTAAAAAAATTCTTTAAAAGATAATCGTTTCTTGGTCTATGGGTCATAAAAATCTTTAAAAAATAAAGGTTTTGTAGTCTATGGAAAATTTTAAAAAAATCCACTTTTATTGGTCTATGGATCGTGGAAAAAATCTTTAAAAAATCCACGTTTATTGGTCTATGGATCGTGGAAAAAATCTTTAAAAAATCCACGTTTATTGGTCTATGGATCGTGGAAAAAATTCTTTAAAAAATCCACGTTTATTGGTCTATGGATCGTGGAAAAAATTCTTTAAAAAATCCACGTTTATTGGTCTATGGATCGTGGAAAAAATTCTTTAAAAAATCCACGTTTATTGGTCTATGGATCGTGGAAAAAATTCTTTAAAAAAATTTACGTTTATTGGTCTATGGATCGTGGAAAAAATTCTTTAAAAAAATCCACGTTTATTGGTCTATGGATCGTGGAAAAAATTCTTTAAAAAATCCACGTTTATTGGTCTATGGATCGTGGAAAAAATTCTTTAAAAAATCCACGTTTATTGGTCTAGGGATCGTGGAAAAAAATTTTTAAAAAATCCACGTGTATTGGTCTATGGATCGTGGAAAAAATTCTTTAAAAAAATCCGCGTTTATTGGTCTAGGGATCGTGGAAAAAATTTTTTAAAAAATCCACGTTTATTGGTCTATGGATCGTGGAAAATTTTTTTTAAAAAATCCACGTTTATTGGTCTATGGATCGTGAAAAAAATTCTTTAAAAAATCCACGTTTATTGGTCTATGGATCGTGGAAAAAAAATATTTAAAAATCCACGTTTCTTAGTGTATGGGTCGTGGAAAAAATTCTTTAAAAAGCCAAGTTTCTTGGTTTATGGGTCGTGGAAAAAATTCTTTAAAAAATCCTTGTTTATTGGTCTATGGGTCATGGAAAATTTCTTTAAAAAATCCACGTTTATTTGTCTATTGGTAATATATTTTTTTATTAAAATCCACGTTTATTGGTTTATGGGTCATGGAAAAAATATCTTTAAAAATACAAGTTTATTGGTCTAGGGGTCGTGAAAAAATACCTTCGATTTCTGTTATTTTGACAATGTAGCCACATTTTCAGACCGAATTAGTTACAATTATGCATTCGGGGTTCTTAGTGGTCAGATCTATATAGTCCCTAATGAGCTTTTGAATTACGACTTAGGTCACTTTGAAATTAAACTAAATACGAGGGCTGCACGAAAACTACCTGACCTAGGCAACACCGCGTATTGCCATTCGACATTTGAAATTTTTATTTTCGAAAGTTTGACAGTTTTTAGCCTGGACTTACTCAGTACAGTTTGTCGTACGACCATGTTATGTGTTGTTTACAGTGACTTGAAAAAATCACTTTGCAAAAAAATTCAATTTATTTGTGAACATTTTCGTCCAAGAATTTTTCACAAATTTTGACGAAGATAAGCGCCGCAAGAGTGTTTCGATCAAATTAAATCTTTGTCGATAAAGGACCATCCTATAGGACTGGTTTAATAAATGCAATCTTGGTCGGCACTCGCCGAAACAAAACAGGAATCGACCGTTTAGGTCTTCGAAAGGTCTTCATGTAAGAAGACCTTCGAAGCAAATGATCGGCTGTTTCTTCGGCAAAACTGACCGTGTGGCGACTATACGGCTTGAGAAATGTAGGACGGTTAATTCTGAGTGTTACACTACAATTTGTTTGCCTGAAGTCTCCTGAGAAATTAGAAAAACGAACAAGAGAGCTCTCACACATCGATTTGACCGGACGAAACGTGGAATTTATGGGTCATCCGTCGTACAACCCTGACTGGGGATCCAATGACTACTTTTGATTCCAGCACATCAAGAAAAAAAGGCATGGTCAAAGATTTTTGTTGCCTGAAGATGCTGTAAAAGCGTTCAAAAACCATGTTTTGGAGGAGACTCAATCGGAGTGGAAAAAGTACTTCGCCAATGGGTTTGAGCTCACGAAAAAGTGTATCATTCATGCTGGAGAATACTTAAAAAAGAATAAAATCGTTTTTGATGGTAAATATTCGCGTTTTCATTGTTAGGCCAGATAGGTATCGTTCAGCTCTCGTACCTCGTCTGTCATATCTCACTATCTTTCATGTACATTGCAATTTACAATTATTTAATATACAATCCATTGATAATTAGGAAAACAAGCGAATAGGAGGATAACACAACGCTTCCTTATAAATCATTGATTGAATTGGCGTTGCTGCTATTCTTCTTGTTCTGTGGGGTTATCGCTTCATTTGAGTTATTGATGATTTTTCTAGTTTATACCACAACAACTCCAATATAGGGGAAAACTATAACAGAAAATCCACTAACAGAGCGTAACAATTTTATGTGTTCTTCATTTTGTTTTGAAAATTCTTTAATTAAGTGATTCTTTTGGAAAATCAATGACTCGTTTAATTGAAATTGTGTGCTTTGTGTAACACACAAGCGGCTATAGTACATGTAGGGTAGTGGAAGCATGTTGCTACCAAGTCCGTAAAGTTTCACAGATATTTCAGCCCAAATATCTTAAGTCTACATTATAGACTATCAATCTACAGTTCAAACTATGAGGCTGCTTCCACGAGTAGTGTGGTTGAAATTCAGTCCGATCATCCCCTTAACATGGCCAGTGTTGCGAAATCTTTCGTTCTATTCAGTTCAGCGTTCCTAAAGAAAGTTGCTTAACGTCCATGTCTCAATAAATTTCTGTCATCTACTAAAGTATTCTAATAGATAAATTTGAATATCTTCGTTTTGTCGGAAGCCAATTAATCTTCTATCATTGTACATTAGTCAAAAACCTATTATTTTAGACTAGGTATACTACGTTTTCGACGTAAGTATTATACGTTTAAAAAATATTGTCATATTCGTCATATTGTGTGACAGACCATATCTCCCACAAATTCAAGTATTTTGGGGATACATTAAGCTTGTTATGATTGCAATCTTATTAAAATAGAATTTTTAATCATTGTGTGACAAGTAATTAGCAATTAAACAATTTTTTGCATTCATAAGGACCTAATGATTTTTAGTTTTCTACCTGGCTATACGATTTCGGAGAAAATTATTCGAAGTCAAAAGTATGGAATACGCAATTAATTAATTGATTTATCTGCTAGATTAGTATAATGTAACACGTGTCGAATATACAATAACCCGTAACATAAGTCACTAGACACTTTACTCTCCCACATATATTTTGGGGCAAATTGTTGGAGCAGACAAAATTCCAACTTTTTAGATCTTGTCTTCGATTTCTTCAGCACATGGCGTATATGTAATTATATATTTCACTAGCTAAACCAGGTAAAATATAGTGGAATGCTATAATTATATTAACTTTTTATATTTTAACGTATAAATATAGTAGAGCCCATTCATGGCTGTCATGGAGCTACTATGGTATTTTTGTATGTTTCCACCTAAAGCCTTAAGTAGAGGGGTAATGCCGGTTCTGGACCACAAAAGCGCCTTTTTTGCCTATTCGGCCCACTGTGCAGGCTGTGTGTGTGTGTGAGAGAGAATGTGTGTGTGTGTGTGTGTGTGAGAGAGAGTGTGTGTGTGAGAGAGAACAAGAGAGAGAGAGATCACTAGATCGAGAGAGTATTTGGAGAGATCTTAAATGTAAACATAGCTTAAATATATACAAAATATTAGGATGTCTCAAAAATATTACCTCCAAAAATATTAGGGTTGCCACATTTACCGCTTAAATTAAAAAATATTACGTTGAATCATGAAATATGGGGTCCCCAATGTGAGAGTTAGGATAAAGACCAGCCCTAAGAAGCAATTCTTACCCGAACAGCCCTATTGTGCGAGAGAGTTTTATTCAAACAAATGTATGTCATTAGAGAACATATGAGAAAACTATAATAAGAGAGAGAGAGAGAGAGAGTAAACTAATAGACGGTTATACATTTACCCATTTACATGTATGTATATCCAGATAGTTAGGATAAAGACCAGCCAAAAGATGCAATTTTTGTCGATTTGAACCACTGTGCGAGTCAGTTGGAATTAAACAAATGATTGAGTGGAGTATATCTAGAGAACCACATTTAACCTGTATATGTGTGGAAGGGAGGCAGACCTTGATTTCGGGAGAGAACCACATTTAACCTGTATATGTGTGGAAGGGAGGCAGACCTTGATTTCGGGAGAGAGCCACATTTAACCTGTATATGTGTGGGAGGAAGCCAGACCTTGATTTCGGGAGAGAAACACATTTATCCTGTATATGTGTGGAAGGGAGCCAGACCGAGAAGTTGAGAGAGAACCACATCTGATCGTTAATGTAAACAAAATACATTTCAATATATGTCTGTCTGTAAGCATGCCGAATCATGATCGTAATCAAAGTGGATATTTCCGTCCGTCCGCCAGTCTCTCTGTGAGCATGTTCAATCATGTTCATAACTTAACATATGTATACCCATCTTAATAATCTTAAATAAAGTTCAATGTATACCCAATTAATTTCAAAAGTTTGTGAAATTATTGATGATGGTCAGGTTCGTTCGTCTTTTGAATTTCATAACTCCGCTATGAGTTGAGATGAATGTCAGAGTTTCTCATATTGCAACAAAAACCCAAGATTAAACATAAAGTGACCATGAAATGATTCGTACAAATTCTCTCCTTTGTTATATTCCATGTTAGCGTACTGGTGATCGATACATTGACCAAAAATTTGATTTTTTGTCAACGAGCATTTAGGCAATTTGTTTACATCTAACAAATGTAAACAAATCTGTAGTACTCAATGCTACAAGAATATTTCTTTGTTCATAGAAATTCTTGCCCTTTGTGGTTATTACCCATCTTGAGTATAATATGCATGTGACGTGAGTGTTGACCATAATATGGTGGGAGAGGGGGATTCAAGTGTGAGGTGGGGTATGGTTGAGGAGCATCTTGATGCTGGAATACATTCAATACTTTGATTCTTCTAAATACTTGTATATTGAAGGGATTTGATGAGAACGCCACCAGTACTTAATACGTCACAGATTTTTAACGCAGCATAAATGCCCTGCACAGTGGCTCAAAACAACAAAAATAACATCCAAAATGTTAGGCTGAATCAAATTTAGAGTAACTCTAAATTAAATCATATGTATGAGTGAGAGTATAGCATTATTGTCATCAAAAACATACACATACATATATAAGCGTTTAAATATAGGCAAGGCAAAATATGAAACAAAGTTGGATATTTTATCTCCAGTATGTGTGGGAAGCAAAATATGAAACAATGTTGCATATTTAGCATCCTATATATGTGAGAGAGGGAGCGATAGACAGAGAATTGGAAAAGTCCCCCAGATTTTTACGTTAATGTAATCATTACATGTAATTACATGTCAATGTATATGTAAGCGTAAAAATATAAGCAAGGCAAAATATTAAACAAAGTTGCATAATTTACCTCCAGTATATATGGGAACAAAATATGATACAATGTTGCATATTTTTACCTCCCGTATATGTGAGAGAGGGAGATGAAATAGATAGAGAATTGGGAAAAGCCCCTAAAATACAAGTCAACGTATATGTAAGCGTTTAAGGCTTGGAAATTTCGTAACTTAATTTAATTTGAGTTTAAGTAAATAGGAATGAGAGAGTCTCAGTTATTGTATGACTTCAACCAGGAGTAAATATCAATGGTCACCATTTGTTAGGCTCTCTATACTCGATGTTAGCGGGTTGGAGATCGATACATGGACCCAATAATTAGATTTTTTTATTTTAAATTTTGTCTGTTAGAGCGAAGATAATTTTTAATGATTTCTATTAATTTTCTCGTTTAGAGTTAAGCTCGATCAGTTTTAATGATTTTTATTAATTTTCTCGTTTAGAGTTAAGCTTGATGGTCGGGTTTTTTGTCAACAAGAACGTAGACAATTTGGTTACATTTAATCAAATGTAAACAAAAGTGGTTGTATTTAGGATTGAGGTGAAATAAACTACATATAACTTCATCAATAAATGGCTAGCAACACATGGAACATTTTCTACCAGAAGAGGTTCACTTGACAAAGATCAAAAATATGTCCACAATATAAAAACAATGTACTGCATTCGTTGATATAGCAAATTTTGCATAAATTTGCATCTGATATTTAATAGAAAGTTTTCTTAATGTCTATTTAACCAGCAGATGTTGTGGTATATCAGATGTTATGGAAGCTGGAATTATTGTTTACTCCAAAAATATCATAAGCAAGAAGAATACTTTCCAACATACCGACAATTATTGTATGCCTCGTCAATAATGTGTAATTAGGTGACCAACGATGATGTTCATGTAAGGTTTATCTTCATGTTCCTAAAAACCAATTTCCACCTCATACCAGAACGGACCAATTCATTGATATCTAAAAATCCAATGGCTAATTTTCAAACGTTTGTAAGCGTTCATCTTCACGATGGAATCTATTATCCATGACATAGGATGGTTTTTTGTTTTTGGAATTTCCAATAAACCGCTGACAGAAATATACTCCATTTCATCACAATACAAAGGGATCACTGATGTGAATAGGGTTAAGGGGCTTTGCGCAGAGTTTCATGCCAAAAAGACTGGACAAATGATTATGCTTGATGTCTGCGCTTAACAAAGTTATTGAATAATCTTCTGTTTAACAGCATGTTTATTCGTGGTCATGATTAAACATGCCATCTATCCAAATAATTCCCAAAGATTGTGAATTTCATATTTATATTGCTTGACATTACATTTTTCATATTATCACAATTTGGAATAAGAAATAAGATAGCTCAAGTTCGAAAAAATCTCTATCCAGTCTTCCTGAATTCATAGATTCAGGTTCTGTTCAGATTAGGTTGGGTTCAGATTGTGTTCAGGTTGGGATCAGGGAAGGTTCAGGTTGGGTTGAGGCTGGGTTCAGATTGGGTTGGGTTCAGATTGGGTTGGGTTCAGGTTGGGTTGAGTTCAGGTTGGGTTGGGTTCAGGTGGGGTTAGGTTCAGGTTGGGTTCAGGTTGGGTTGGGTTCAGGTGGGATCGGGTTCAGGTTAGGATGGGTTGGGTTAAGGTTAGGTTGGGTTGGGTTCAGGTTAGGTTGGGTTGGGTTCAGGTTAGGTTGGGTTCAGGTGGGGTTGGGTTCAGGTTAGGTTGGGTTAGGATGGGGTTCTATATATATTGTATCAATAACTCAAATTTAACAGTATAACTCTAACAATGGAAGATGAAATGTTAAAACGGCTGGTTCAATCCCGCAATGTTTTGAAAAGAAAATTTCAAAACATTAAAAGGGGAGAACAAGCAAGAACAACCCAATTGGAAAATACCTTCAAACCTATAACTGATGAATTAAACAAATTAGTTAAAACAACAAGTAAAAATGCATCCAAATACATGATTCCTAAAACAGAAAATATACCCGAGTATGGGAAATCATCGTTTTCCAGTATCAAGAGATATAAGGAAGATGTTAAAGAAGAAACCACCCCAAGTGATGATGAGTACGAAGAAGATAATAATCAAGATGACTCAAGTAACGACGAGGGTGGAGAAGAATCTTTTTATTCTGATCATGATGACTATGATTATGAAAATAATCTTCTTCAATTGAAAATCAATAATAATCTAGATACTGTATACGGTCCACATAAAAATGTTAATGGGGAATGGAAATTTGGAGATAAACCTTTAGAAATAAATAATGAAAAAATTATGGTAGGAAACCAGAATTAGGCACTCGCACCAGGCTTATTTGAACTCCTCTTTCATCAAAAGCCCAAAAACTACGATGAATCAGAGTTGGAGATATATAAGAAAATTTTACTGGATTCAAATGCACATAAAGTAAACTACAACCATAATGAACGAGTAAAATCTAACAAAGGATATAAATACACTAATATAATAAAGAAGATAGTCGATGGTACTCACACTGGTAAAGGCCTAATGAGAGTAAATCCCGAAAAACCTCAATATGAATATTGGAACGATCCCAATGTTCTTGTTGAACGACTAAAGCTGTTGGTGGAATCAAATCAAAGTGGAAAATATGATCATACAAATGAGTTGGTTTCTATAATTGAAGAACTACGAGAGGCAGATATTATATATTAATCAAATTTGTACATTGCGATTACGAAATAAATGCAATCTATCTCCATCGTAATATTGTTGTTTTTATTTATTTTTTAATGCGTATTAGTCATTGATATATATTTATAATAAGGACTTTGAAACTGTGACAATCATGAGAAATATTTCCCGGACCATCAGTAAGGTAAAATCCAAACCAAATATGAACCCAACCCCACCTGAATCCAACCCAACCTGAACCCAACCCCAGCCTGATCCCAACCCAACCTGAACCCAACCCAACCTGAACCTAACCCAACCCAATCTGAACCCAACCTAACCTGAACACAACCTGAATCCAATGTGAACGAAACCTGAATCTATGAATTCAGGAAGACTGGATACTGTAGATTTTTTCGAACTTGAGCTACCTTATTTCTTATTCCAAATTGTGATAATATGAAAAATGTAATGTCAAGCAATATAAATATGAAATTCACAATCTTTGAGAATTATTTGGATAGATGGCATGTTTAATCATGACCATGAATGTTAAACAGAAGATTATTCAATAACTTTGTTAAGCGCAGACATCAAGCATAATCATTTGTCCAGTCTTTTTGGCATGAAACTCTGCGCAAAGCCCCTTAACCCTATTCACATCAGTGATCCCTTTGTATTGTGATGAAATGGAGTATATTTCTGTCAGCGGTTTATTGGAAATTCCAAAAACAAAAAACCATCCTATGTCATGGATAATAGATTCCATCGTGAAGATGAACGCTTACAAACGTTTGAAAATTAGCCATTGGATTTTTAGATATCAATGAATTGGTCCGTTCTGGTATGAGGTGGAAATTGGTTTTTAGGAACATGAAGATAAACCTTACATGAACATCATCGTTGGTCACCTAATTACACATTATTGACGAGGCATACAATAATTGTCGGTATGTTGGAAAGTATTCTTCTTGCTTATGATATTTTTGGAGTAAACAATAATTCCAGCTTCCATAACATCTGATATACCACAACATCTGCTGGTTAAATAGACATTAAGAAAACTTTCTATTAAATATCAGATGCAAATTTATGCAAAATTTGCTATATCAACGAATGCAGTACATTGTTTTTATATTGTGGACATATTTTTGATCTTTGTCAAGTGAACCTCTTCTGGTAGAAAATGTTCCATGTGTTGCTAGCCATTTATTGATGAAGTTATATGTAGTTTATTTCACCTCAATCCTAAATACAACCACTTTTGTTTACATTTGATTAAATGTAACCAAATTGTCTACGTTCTTGTTGACAAAAAACCCGACCATCAAGCTTAACTCTAAACGAGAAAATTAATAAAAATCATTAAAACTGATCGAGCTTAACTCTAAACGAGAAAATTAATAGAAATCATTAAAAATGATCTTCGCTCTAACAGACAAAATTTAAAATAAAAAAATCTAATTATTGGGTCCATGTATCGATCTCCAACCCGCTAACATCGAGTATAGAGAGCCTAACAAATGGTGACCATTGATATTTACTCCTGGTTGAAGTCATACAATAACTGAGACTCTCTCATTCCTATTTACTTAAACTCAAATTAAATTAAGTTACGAAATTTCCAAGCCTTAAACGCTTACATATACGTTGACTTGTATTTTAGGGGCTTTTCCCAATTCTCTATCTATTTCATCTCCCTCTCTCACATATACGGGAGGTAAAAATATGCAACATTGTATCATATTTTGTTCCCATATATACTGGAGGTAAATTATGCAACTTTGTTTAATATTTTGCCTTGCTTATATTTGTACGCTTACATATACATTGACATGTAATTACATGTAATGATTACATTAACGTAAAAATCTGGGGGACTTTTCCAATTCTCTGTCTATCGCTCCCTCTCTCACATATATAGGATGCTAAATATGCAACATTGTTTCATATTTTGCTTCCCACACATACTGGAGATAAAATATCCAACTTTGTTTCATATTTTGCCTTGCCTATATTTAAACGCTTATATATGTATGTGTATGTTTTTGATGACAATAATGCTATACTCTCACTCATACATATGATTTAATTTAGAGTTACTCTAAATTTGATTCAGCCTAACATTTTGGATGTTATTTTTGTTGTTTTGAGCCACTGTGCAGGGCATTTATGCTGCGTTAAAAATCTGTGACGTATTAAGTACTGGTGGCGTTCTCATCAAATCCCTTCAATATACAAGTATTTAGAAGAATCAAAGTATTGAATGTATTCCAGCATCAAGATGCTCCTCAACCATACCCCACCTCACACTTGAATCCCCCTCTCCCACCATATTATGGTCAACACTCACGTCACATGCATATTATACTCAAGATGGGTAATAACCACAAAGGGCAAGAATTTCTATGAACAAAGAAATATTCTTGTAGCATTGAGTACTACAGATTTGTTTACATTTGTTAGATGTAAACAAATTGCCTAAATGCTCGTTGACAAAAAATCAAATTTTTGGTCAATGTATCGATCACCAGTACGCTAACATGGAATATAACAAAGGAGAGAATTTGTACGAATCATTTCATGGTCACTTTATGTTTAATCTTGGGTTTTTGTTGCAATATGAGAAACTCTGACATTCATCTCAACTCATAGCGGAGTTATGAAATTCAAAAGACGAACGAACCTGACCATCATCAATAATTTCACAAACTTTTGAAATTAATTGGGTATACATTGAACTTTATTTAAGATTATTAAGATGGGTATACATATGTTAAGTTATGAACATGATTGAACATGCTCACAGAGAGACTGGCGGACGGACGGAAATATCCACTTTGATTACTATCATGATTCGGCATGCTTACAGACAGACATATATTGAAATGTATTTTGTTTACATTAACGATCAGATGTGGTTCTCTCTCAACTTCTCGGTCTGGCTCCCTTCCACACATATACAGGATAAATGTGTTTCTCTCCCGAAATCAAGGTCTGGCTTCCTCCCACACATATACAGGTTAAATGTGGTTCTCTAGATATACTCCACTCAATCATTTGTTTAATTCCAACTGACTCGCACAGTGGTTCAAATCGACAAAAATTGCATCTTTTGGCTGGTCTTTATCCTAACTATCTGGATATACATACATGTAAATGGGTAAATGTATAACCGTCTATAAGTTTACTCTCTCTCTCTCTCTCTCTCTTATTATAGTTTTCTCATATGTTCTCTAATGCAGGGGAAGGCATTGTGACTCACAAGAGAGCCCATGTGCTCTAAGTGAGCGTAAATTTGTTATCGCTCACAGCCTGTGTAGATGCTAACACGTTGTGAACAACAACAAATTTACGCTCATTGAGAGCACAAGAGAGACCCAAAAATGTTCTCTGCCTCACTCTGCTCTAATGCCATACATTTGTTTGAATAATACTCTCTCGCACAATAGGGCTGTTCGGGTAAGAATTGCTTCTTAGGGCTGGTCTTTATCCTAACTCTCACATTGGGGACCCCATATTTCATGATTCAACGTAATATTTTTTAATTTAAGCGGTAAATGTGGCAACCCTAATATTTTTGGAGGTAATATCTTTGAGACACCCTAATATTTTGTATATATTTAAGCTATGTTTACATTTAAGATCTCTCCAAATACTCTCTCGATCTAGTGATCTCTCTCTCTCTTGTTCTCTCTCACACACACACTCTCTCTCACACACACACACACACACACATTCTCTCTCACACACACACAGCCTGCACAGTGGGCCGAATAGGCAAAAAAGGCGCTTTTGTGGTCCAGAACCGGCATTACCCCTCTACTGCCTTATAATCTTACACTGTTCATTTCTCTTTATTTCTACAGATTGGATTTAGATTTACCTGACTGAATTAATTTAAGTATAGAACCAGGTATGAAAACTTTAAGTTTGAGGATAGTTATAGTTTCTTTTTTATGTACAGGGAACTTATATTTTCCAGGTCATATACATATTAACATATTGTGATATCTTAAATTACTGTTAGGGTAACTCCCACTTTTATTTATAATTTTTACTCAAATAATGATGATATATCTTAAGAAGTCTCTAAAATATAAAATATTTAATAGCTGTAGACTTGGTATATTCCTTCCGAACTATATGTACTTACTTACTTACTTAGTTGGCCCATTACAGAACATTTGTTCCATAGACCGAACTAAGAAAAGATCTCCATTCCTCTCTGTTTTTCGCTTGACTTTTTGGGATACCGCGCCTTTCCATTTCTTCATCCACTTGTATGCTCCATCGAAGCTTAGGCCTACCGATTCTGCGTGCACCGCCATGTGGCATGTATTCATACGCCTTTTTAGCGGGTTCATCATCGCTCATTCTCATGATATGGCCTAGCCAACGCAATCGTTGCATCTCGATACGTTTAACTATATGCATGTCTTTGTATAGCTTATATAGCTCGTGGTTCATACGACGTCGATATTCACCGTCAACGCAAATCGGCCCGTAGATTTTTCGAAGAATTTTCCTCTCAAACACACCAAGCACTGCCTTATCTGCTTGCGCAAGTACCCATGCTTCGGAGCCATACATTAGCACGGGTAGTATCAGCGTTTTGTATAGTGTTATTTTTGTTTGACGAGATGTGGCTTTGTTTTTAAATTGCTTACTTAGACCATAGTAGCATCTGTTGGCCAATACAATTCTTCTTCTTATTTCACAACTGATGTTGTTTGTTGTGTTTATTGCAGTGCCGAGGTAGACGAAGTCTTTAACTACCTCAAAATTGTAGGTACCAACTTCCACAGTTGGCCCGAGCTCTATGGACGCTTTGCGCGTCGACACCATCAATTTGGTCTTTTCGCCGTTTACCGCCAGACCCACTTTCGCAGATTCTGCTTCGACCTTCCTAAAGGTATCAGTTACTTCCTTTACTGACCGTCCCATGATGTCTATGTCATCAGCATAGGCAAGTAACATGTGGCAATTGGTGTAAATTGTGCCATTTCTTTTGACATTTGCATCTCGTATTACCTTTTCCAGCAAAATGTTGAATAGGTCACACGAAAGGCTGTCTCCTTGTCTGAAACCTCTTTTGCTACAAAATTCTTCGGAGAGGTTCTTTCCAATTTTAACTGAGGTCCTAGTATCAGTTAAAGTCATCTTACAAAGCCGGATGAGCTTTGCGGGGATACCAAATTCAGACATTGCGTGGAATACCTTTGATCGGAGGGGACTGTCGAATGCTGCTTTATAATCGACAAAAAGGTGAAATGTGTCGATCTGCATCTCTTGGGTCTTCTCGAGGATTTGCCGCAGGGTAAATATCTGGTCAATGGTGGACTTGCCAGGTCTAAAGCCACATTGGTATGGTCCAATTATTTCGTTGACCATTGGCTTTAGTCGTTCGCACAATATCCCTGACACTATCTTATAGGCAATAGGGAGAAGACTTATGCCCCTATAGTTGGAGCATACAGTCTTATCTCCTTTCTTGTGGACGGGACATAGGATGCTCAGGTTCCAATCGTCGGGTACGCGTTCTTCCTGCCAGATGGTGCTAACTAGCTGATGCATACACCTTATCAGCGCGTCGCCTCCGGTTTTAAACAGCTCGGCTGGTAAGCCATCGGCTCCTGCTGCTTTATTATTCTTCAGCCGGTTGATTGCTGTTTTTACCTCATCTTGGCCGGGCGGTATACATTCTATACCATCTTCTGGGATTGGATCTGTGGTATCATCGTCTTCGCTACTATTGGATACCAGCAGATTGGAGAAATGTTCCTTCCATATCCTGAGCACGCTGTCTGTATCTGTTACCAGATTACCTTGCTGGTCTCTACAGGAGGATGTGCCTGTACCAAAGCCATCTGTTTGATGTTTCACTCTTTGGTAGAATTTTCGGACTTCATTCTGGCTTCTGTACATCTCGATTTTTTCCAATTCTCTCTTTTTCTTGCGGAAAAGACGTTTCTCTTCTCTCCTTTTCTCCCGATATCTCTCTCGTGCGCTACGCGTTGCTACTGATTGTAAAGTAGCTCTATATGCCGCATTTTTCTCTTCGGTAGCAGCACGACACTCCTGGTCATACCATGAATTCCTTTGTGGAGGTCTCTGGAATCCAAGTATGGATTTTGCGGCTGTTTGCATGGAGTGGGCAATATGTTGCCATTGTGCTGTTATGTTATCGGGACAAGGAGTGCTCGCGTTAAGCAATTGGGCTAGTTGAGTGGAATATGCTGTGGCTATCTGTTGTGTTTGCAGCCTATCGATGTCCAACTTCCGCGTTGTGTCTGTTCGTGCTTTATTTGCAACGTTTAGACGGGTACGTACCTTTGCTGCAACAAGGTAGTGGTCCGAATCAATGTTTGCGCCTCGGAACGATCGTACATCCAACACGCTGGATGAATGTCTTCCATCTATTACAACATGATCAATTTGATTACTTGTTCTTTGATCTGGAGACAGCCAGGTGCCCTTATGAATATCGAGATGATTAAATCTGGTACTGCTAACTACCATGTTTTTTGCAGCTGCAAAGTCTATCAGCCTCATACCATTGTCAGATGTTTCACTGTGGAGACTGAATTTCCCGACTGTTGGGCCAAAGATATTCTCCTTTCCAATTTTGGCATTAAAATCGCCTAGAATGATTTTTTTTTTTCATAGTAGGATGTTTTTTCTAGGGGAGGGTTACTAACCCGACGCCCAAACCCAAGTTTTTAACGTTCTTATGGGTGAACGCGCGGCACATGTTAGCTCACTACCTTTAACGGGTGTTAAAGGCAGTTCCCCAGGTGACACCACGGGGAGGTCAGTGTCCACTTGAGATGAAAGAGGGACCAAGATAAATCCTGGGCTTTGCCATGTTAAAGCCGGTCAAGACCGTTGCTTGGTATCATTCATCCCCTACGTCACCCTCCGAACTATATGTACTTCTGTATATAATGATGACTTCTACTGGCTTCTGAGTTTCTTCAAAATTTCATTGAAATTGGACATACGTATCAAAAACATAAAATCGACCGAAAATGTCTATGAGATCCATATTCCGATATGAACCGATCTCGATATAATTTGTCACATTTCCTTTTAGACCAAATCCCTTCTCACATTCCAAATTCCATTAAAATTAACATACATAGCGTGTTTGGTGCATAAAATGCAGGAAATCGTCCGAAAATATATATGATATTTCTGGAACACATTATTTCTGGAACAAATTCCTTAACACATTCTAAATGTCAGCGAAATTAGTCATATATAGCGTGTTTGGTGAATCAAATGCCTCAAATCGGTCGAAAATATATATGGGGGCTATATTCAAATCTGAACCGATTTCGATATAATTTGGCACATTTATGTCTACACCAAATTCCTTCACACATCCCAAAATTTAGCGTAATTGGACATATATAGCGTGTTTGGTGCATTAAATACAGGGTTTCGGAGTCGAGCCATTTTTCCTTCGACTCCGACTCCGACTCCAGGCCAGTTTTTTGTCACGACTCCGACTCCGGAGTCGACTCCGAGGGTAATTTCCTATACCACTAAAAATTAATAAAATTTGCTAAATTTTTCAACTTTTCCTATACTAGGACCCCATATCGGCCTTTTTGTAGAAAATTTACTTATGTTGAAACTGAGGTATGGGGTATTGTAACTCGCGAATTGTTGTAATATACCATAACTTTTGAACGCAGTTAGGTAAAATAAACTGTTTTAGCACGATTCACCGATGGATTTCTTAAAATTATAATTTGAGCGGAAGCTGTGGTCATATTAACGTAAAAAAATAGGAAAAAATCGTTGAAGGAAACGAGTTTTTTTAAGTCAATTTTAAATTAGTGGCTTTAAAATACAATGAAGAGTATAATGTTCAAAAAAGAAGTTAAAGAATACACTTCAGAGATGAAGTTTCTAATGTATGATTTTTTAATATAGCCACTGCATCAATCTCAAACGGATGCTGACATTTTGAAGACTGAAAAATTGGGTTTTTTGAATTTTTGCTCTAATCGGGACGCGCAACTGTACTCGTTTAAAAACTGATTATGAGATTGTAATACTCGCGATTACGCATTTTTTGATGTATGTGGCGTGTAGCCTTCAAAGGTTCACAACAATCTCAGCTTAAAGTCGAAATTTTTGTGCGTAATTTTTTATAAAAAACCTGTTTTTTGATTCAAAATTTGCAACTGTCATTAAATTGTCAGTGAAACCCGCGTGAACTTAGTTTTTTTTACGTTCTGAATCTAATAAGCCTAATAAGCGTCCAAATCCGTCCACTAGATCGGCGGATATGATACCCCTCATATTTCCAAAATCTGCAACAAAATGTTTTTGAAAATATCGCGTATTTAAACGCGGTTTGGATGTTTTATTTCAATCAACCAAACTTTAGCGAATCCCGAGATACAACTGATTTTTTCTAAAAATTATGTGCGATGCTACATCCACGGTTCTTGATGGATCGCAATGAAACGACATAAAATGATGTATTTTTTAAAGGTTATCATCGAACTCGGATGCGCATAAAATGTAAATGAACTTCGTGGAAATTATGACCATCTAACTGTATTTTGCGCCCTAATATGCAACAGACGCTACATCGTGGCCGCCAAATAGAATTTCACAAACTGTACACCAAATAAAATTGATTGATTCGCTGTGTTGGAAAATCGGATGCGCATTTTCACTATTACGCGGTTTCTATGCGTTTCAAATGTTGTAATATTCAATATAACATTATTTTAATGTTATGCCACAATTGGATTTCCTTGTGATTTAATATAAAAATATTTGCCAATAGGAAAACTATAAGCGAACAATTTGTTGCAACGGAATATCTTCATTATTGCGTGAAATTTGGACGAAAATGACGAAGAACTCAAAATTTTTTTCTTCAACCTTTCCTATAAAACCATAAAGAATTTAAATTTAACATGATTTTTATTTTTTTTCGTCATATTTTCTTTTTATGTTTGCAAATAACAAGAATACTATAGCTCCAAACTTCACGACTTAGGTTTCATTTTATTCCTCACAATGTCTGGATGCTGCTATAATTTTTTTATATATTTGTTTTGTAAGTATAAGCGCAATTGTTTCAAAAATATGTTTGTAAATACGTGAAATTATTTAACAAATTTCATTTTTCGCGAATCCATTGAAATTTTTCGAATTTTTTTTGCATCATTGCAAAGGGGAAACATAGGCATAAATTTGCTCAAAACTCAAAATATGAAAATCGTTTTTTTTTATGAAAAAATTTTGATAATCGGCAACCAGACTCTTTTCTACATTTGCTATAACCATCCTCGACTTTGTAAGATTAACCAATCCAATGCAGCAGTCGATTGAACTCAGCCTTACTGAAAACAAAAAGTAAATTTTCGAAAACTAAGAAATTAGGTGAACATTAAAATGACATTATTTTCGCGAAAACTTATATTTTTCAAGATTTATTGTTTTTGTACAGTCTCCGAACAAGATAAGCATTTAAAATTTTCAGATTGGTTTTACATCTTTGCTCTTTAATAATGGTAATACGTATCCTCTTTATGAAAATTGTTTATGATCATTTTTAAGATTACTACAATTTCAATAGTGAAAAAGTCTATTTCCCCGTCGTTTCCCGACCATAGTTTCTTCTAATGTTTTATGCGATTGAGCCTCAAATATCAGATTCAATCATAACAAGTAAAAAAGTATCAGTCGGCTTTGCCGACAGAGGTATACCCTCAGCAATTTTTTCCCAAAATACGTATGTATTTAGGGGGTTTTAAAAAATTTGGGCGTTTGAACCGACAAAAATGTTGATTAGGATTAAAGATCAAAAGTTTTGCGGAGGAGATACTAAAAGGAATGGCTCGATATTGACCGTTATGGAAGTGGATCTCCAGCCACAACATATGGTGTCATAGGGGGTTTTACACTCTTCGGGCTGTTTGCTCAAGAAGTATGGACTTGCCCCTAAAAAAACTTTTAATATCGTAATTGAGGCAGCGAATGCAAGTTGCTTCAACAAATAAGGCAAAAATAAAAAAAAAAAAATAAAAAAAAAAATCAAAGTGATTCGATATCAGGTCTTTAAGTGAACTTATCCGAAAATTTTGTGTGGGAGGTACCGGATGGAGTGGACAAATATAGTCCATATTTGAACCTGATCTATATCTGGTAGATATATTAGGATGTGTAAAGTATAGACCAATTCGAGCACTCCCTTCAAGAGTTACCGTACGAACAATTTTTCCGAACATTTTTGAACTTTTGTGGGGAAGGTACCTGAAGGAGTGGACCGATATGGCTTATCTTCAAACTTAAACTATGTTTGGACAAAATATTACTAAGGCCATATTTTGGACCGAATCGGCAGATCCGTTCGAGAGTTATCTTGCGCTCCAACCACCTCACACGGTGTCATAGGGGTTCTTCTGCAACTTTCATGCTATTTTCTCAGGAAGTATGGACTTGCCCCTGATGAAACTTGTACCGTCGTATGTAGGGCAGTGAATACAAGTTGCTAAATAAAAAATCAAAGCGATTCGAGAGATGGCCCTAAACTGAACTTTTCCGAAATTTTGTGTGGGAGGTACCCGAAGGAGTGAACCTATTGAGACCATATTGGAACCTCATATTACTCTGGTAGGAAATTTACGCTATACAAAGTACGGACCAAATCGGTCACTCCCTTCAAGAGTTATCGTGCACACAAACTTTCCGAACATTTTCCAACTTTTGTGGGGGAGGTATCGGAAGGAGTGGACCGATGTAGCTCATCTTTGAACTTAAACTAAGTTTGGGCAAAATATTACGAAAGCCAAAATTTGAACCAAATCGGTTCATCCGTTCGAGAGTTATCGTGCGCTCCAGCCAGCAGGACAGACAGACAGACGGACAGACAGACGGACGGACATGGCTAGATCGACTCCAAATTGTCTGAAACACATTTCGTCCAAACATACTTGGGGTCTAAAACCATTATTTCGATGAGGCACATTTTCATCGTATCAAAGTGTATATACCCTCCTTAGCCTAAAGGCTGAGGGTATACAAAATTGCGCATATTTGCGCCATTCCGAAAAAATCTAATTTTTCTCAACTAAAATATGAAATATTTTTATATCCAATTGAAAGGTTTACTCACACTAAATTTTGCTCCGCGTTATAACCGGGGCTCTAATTTATCAGACTAAACCAACACCTATCAAATATGTTTGCATTATTCAGAAACATTCACGCTTTTCTCATGTGAATTGAGAAAAATTTAATTTAAGTAAATTTCAAAAAATAAAATTTGGAATGAAATATATGTATATGGGACTATATATCAGGAAAAATGTCTAAAGTTGTCTTTTCCATTTCAAAAAAATCAAAAAAAAATTTTTGATACTACATCAATGATTTTTGGTACATAGATTAAGAAAAAAATCTGCATTCCAAATCTGTTTTCGTTACTAACTTTGATCGTTGCGCGCAAAAGGTATGACCGTTTTAATTATGATAAATAGAAAAAATTCTAAAAGAATCGCGGCTTGATATAGTTAGCTGTTCTATCCTATTATCGTTAACTGAATTCGTAACCTTTGCGATGATGCAAAAAATAATCGCAAAGTCTCAATGGATTCGCGAAAAATCAAATTTGTTAAATAATTTCACGTATTTACAAACATATTTTTGAATCAATAGCGCTCATACTTACGAAAAATATATTTTGAGGAATAAAATGAAACCTAAGTTGTCAAGGTTAGAGGTATAGTATTCATGTTATTTGCAAAAATACGAAGAAAATATTAGGAAAAAATTAAAATCATATTATTCTAATTTTATTTTTTTTATGGTTTTATAGGAAAAGTTGGAGAAAAAAATTTTTGAGTTCTTCGGCATTTTCGTGAAAATTTCACGCAATAATGATGATATTCCGTTTTAAAAAAATTTTCGCTTATAGTTTTCCTATTGGATAATATTATTAGAACCTTATATTAAATCACAAGGAATTCCAATTGTGGCATAACGTTAAAATAATGTTATATTGAATATTATAACATTTGAGACGCATATAAACCGCGTAATTATGAAAATGACATGATGCGCATCCGATTTTCCAACACAGCGAATCAATCCCTCCTATTTGATGTACAGTTTGTCAAATTCTATTTGGCGGCCACGATGTAGCATCTGCTGCATATTAGGGTGCAAAATACTGTAAAATGGTCATAATTTCCGCGAAGTTCATTTACATTTTATGCGCATCCGATTTCAATAACCACGATTAAAAAATATATCATTATATGCCGTTTCAATGCGATCCATCAAGAACCGTGGATGTAGCATCGCACTCAATTTTTAGAAAAAATCTATGATATCTCTGGATTTACGAGAGTTTTTAAATATCTGTTTCGCGCAGTTTAAACACGCGTATCGATTTATTTATTTAAGTAGAACTGACACATCCAAAACGCGTTTTAATATGCGATATTATCACAATAATTTTTTTGCAAATTTTCGAAATTTGAGGGGTATCATATCCGCCGATCTAGTGGGTGGATTTTTACGCGTCGTGGCTTGTTAGATTCAGAACGTAAAAAAACTAAATTTACGCGGGTTTCCACGGAAATCGAATGACGTTTGTAAATTTTAAACCAAAAAAATAGGTTTTTGAGAAAAATTTACGCACAAAAATTTCGTGTTTGGGCGCAGATTACAGTGATCCTGTGAGGGCTACACCCTCATGTTAAACATTAAAAAATGCGAAATCGCGAGTACTACAATCAATTAATAAGCTTTTAGAGGAATCCAGCTGCGCGTCCCGATTAGAGCAAAAATTCAAAAAAATCCATTTTTCAGGTTTCAAAATGTCAGCATCAGTTTGAGGTAGATACAGTGGATATATTAAAAAATCATACATTAGAAACTTCAAGTCTGAAGTGTACTCTTTAACTTCTCCTTTGAGCATTAAGCTCTACATTGTGTTGTAAAACCACTAATTGGAAAATAACATAATGAAACTCGTTTAATTCAACGATTTTTCCGATTTTTTTTATATTAGTACGACCGCAGCTTCCGCTCAAATTATTATTTTAAGAAACCCCTCGGTGAATCGGGCTAAAACAGTTTATTTTACCGAAATGCGGTCAAAAGTTATGGTATAGTAAAACTGATCGCGAGTTACAATACCCCATACCTCAGTTTCAACATAAGTTAATTTTCTACAAAAAGCTTGATATACATCAGTACTGATTTGTTTGAAAATTGGCTCAATGTTTTTTAAGGCTAGTTCAGGTTGCATGTGTCAAATTTCAGTGATTTTGGTGCATTTTTATCTCATATCAGATGCGAATATATATGGAAGCTGCATCCAAATCTGGGCCGATTTTCATTATTTTCTATAGGATTAATCCTTGTGCAGAAGATATGCTTTGTGCAAAATATTATATCAATCGAAGTATAAATGAGCTTTCTAGGACTTTTATCAACTTTTAACACAAATTTCCCCCCTGTGGGACGGGTCACATATATTTGTCGTTTTATTTTGTCGAAATATGAAGATGGGTATGCCAACAGTAATTTGTTACTTACAGATTTTACGAAAGCGAAATTTTGACTTCTACAGTTCCCTTTTTTTAAATGCATATTTTTTAATTCGTTTCGCTTAAATACACGATTATTATGTTCTTAATGATCCCACAAACACATATGCTGATCGGTTTATTCGTTTTCGAGCTTCAGTGGTCACCGCAAACTGCTTTAGTAAAAACAGTGTTTCGTAGGTGGCCATTTGTCAGAAAACTGTGCAATATTTTTCAATAAATCGGATGAAAACAATATCTTTTGGAAAAAATTGGTAGATTACTTGTAAAAATTCATGAAAAATTTCATTTTTCGTGCACAATAAGTAACCATAACCCCTTAATTGTGGACAAAATAAACTTATAATACTTTTTCCACATTATATTGTGAAGTATAAATATGTGAGATCTAAAAGTAGTATTCCAGAGTGTATATAAGTTTTGTCATAAATGTGATGGTATATTAAGAAATCGATTCATATTGAAAGATGCAATTATAATTCTATTGTCATGGAACATTACTAAATATAATAAATCCTTTGCTTACAAGTTTACTCATAGATTTCCTATAAAATGAATAAACGATTTATCAAAATGCTAATAAAGTTATTCTCTCTATCATAAAAAAATAAAAACTCTTTTGATAAATGTAGAAAAAAACATTTTGCCCGGAGTCGGAGTCGAGCTTTTTTTCACGACTCCAGACTCCGACTCCGACTCCAGCAAAATTTGCTAGACTCCGACTCCGACTCCGAAGCCCTGATTAAATACAGGAAATCGGCAGAAAATATAAATAGGAGCTATATCCAAATCTGTATCAATTTCTATATAATTTGGCACATATATGTCTGGACCAAATTCCGTCCAACATTTCAAAACACAGCGTGATTGGACATATATATATGGGAGCTATATTCAAATCTGAACCGATTTCAATATAATTTGGCACATTTATGTCTACACCAAATTCCGTAACACATCCCAAAATTCAGCGAAATTGGACAAATATAGCGTGTTTGGTGCATCAAATACAGGAAATCGGCCGAAAATATATATGGGAGCTATATTCAAATCTGAACCGATTTCGATATAATTTGGCACATTTACGTCTAGACCGAATTCCGTCACACATTCCAAAATTCAGCGAAATTTGACATATATAGCGTGTTTGGTGCATCAAATACAGAATATCGGCCGAAAATATATATGGGAGCTATATTCGTATCTGAACCGATTTCGATATAATTTGGCAGATTTATTTCTAAAACAAATTCCGTCACACATCCTAAATTTCATTGAAATTGGACATACATAGCGTGTTTGGTGCATGAAATAAGGAAGTCGGCCCAAAATATTTGTAAATGGGAGCTATATCCAAATCTTAACCGATTTAAAAATCATTTGGTAAATTTATTTATACATCAAATTTCGTCACATACATCAAATTTGGAGATTGTATCTATAACAGTTCTAAAGATATTTACATACAAAATCTAAATTTTTTGGAGGTACCTCCGGTTTTGATGCTATATCTCCAGATCAATGCGGCATTTAAATTTATATATCCTATTTTCATTCCAGGCGATGTAGCAATATACCCTAAAAATTTCAGGAAGATCGGTTCAGCGGTTTTTGAGCCTATAAGGCACAACCAAACAAACGTACAAACAAAATTCTATTTTATATATATAGATAAATAACACAGTATACAACCTCTGAAATCTCTTACGTCACGAATAAAAATCAATTATTTTCCTAATCAAAAATACACCCACACAAATTCTCTATTCAGTCAATGCCCCTTTTTAACCAAACTACTGGCAAAAGAACTATGTTAGCAAATATTGCAAATCGAGTCAGTCATGTATCAATTGACAATCGACTGCATAAGAAAGAGTAGCAAGAGATCGAATCAGTTTAGATTGTAAAAAATGTATCTCATTACAAAAGTCAATGATTTCTGAAATCATAGTCAACTACAAAGGTAATGTTGTTGTTTTATTTGTGTTAATAGTGCATGTGTTGTCTCTAGTCCGCTACGGCATTTACACCACCTACATGTGTTCCTAGCTGTGAAAGCTCGAGGAAATATAAGAATTTTGTTTTAAATTACAAAACATGTGGGCAAGGTAATAATTTTGTCACAGCAAGTAACAGATTATTTTGTGCAACAAAAAATAATATCAATGTCAGAATCTAAAACCTTCTATATATGTTAAACTGAGAAGTACCGTAATATGGGGTATATATATAAAAACATGGACCTATTTTGATCGTTTCCTATCCATTGAGAATCCGAAACACCAAGTAACACCCACTTCAGAAGGAAAATGTAGAAAAACTCTGCAAAATAACTCGCATCGGGTGGTTTCGTTACACTGAATCCTCACCAAAACTTAAACCAATATTTACCATTTTCTGAAACCCGTCGTACCAAATGACCTAGATCTCGGTCGGAAAATGTTTCTATAATAGCCTTGAAAAAAATTAAGTCTGACAGTACGATATATGGTGGACTATTGTAAATCGTGGAAACACTAGCGAATTTTAAATACCAAATTTAAGTAGTTTCTGTTTTATAATGTGGTAACATTTTTACCATACCGAAAACTAATGGGTGCAGTTCTCTGGGGTGTGCGCCGACAGTTCTTTGGAGAAAAGTTTCAAGTTGAAGATTATATATCGATATTCAGTTACTTTGGTTGGATAATGTTGCTACTACCTTCAAAATATCTAAAAAATTAGCCATTTCGTAGGAATATTGTGGCCACAACCTTTAAAATACCGAAAATCGGGACGTACAGTTCTATGGGGGCTATATAAAGGCGTGAACCTATACCGACAAATTTCATATGTAAAATGTAATACCCCAAATGAAGACATAATACCAAATTTCAGCCATTTCGGAGAAATATTGAGACCAAAACCATCAAAATACTGGAAATCTGGAGGTACTGTTCCATGGGGGCATAGACCTATACCGAAAAATTTGATATGGAAAGTTTTATACCCCAAATCACGACTAAATAGCAACTTTCAGCCATTTCGGTTGAATATTGAGGTCACAACCATCAAAATACCGCAAATCGGGAGGTGCCGTTCTATGGGGGCTATATAAAGGCGTGGGCCTATAGTGACAAAATTCAGGGGGTATAAAACTCACCCCCAACGAAGAATAAGTACCAAATTTCAGCCATTTTGGTGTGATAGTGAAGCTAACATCTTCAAAATACCGAAAATCGGATGGTACGATTCTATGGGGGCTATATCAAAACTTGAACCGATGTAGCCCATTTGCAGTACCAAACATCCTAGTGGTAATATAAACTTCTGTACCAAATTACAAAGCTCTATCGTAAAAATTGTGGGATGTATCTTGATATCGATGAAGGACTAGATCTTTATGTTAGAACTAAGCCCACAAAAATATATGAGATCGGTTAATTAGTTTTCAACCTAGAGTTGACACCGCAAAACGCTTTTACAAAAAAGTGTTTCGTGGACGGTAATTTGCCACAAAGCCACATAATATTTCTCAAAAAAAAAAAACAACAACAACAAACTAACAGAATATAGACAATAGACTAAGATGTGCTTTTTCAGATGAAAAAAAACAATAGATACAATAATGTATCAATGGTATGTATCAAAAGATCGAATCAGTTTGGATTGCAAAAATTGTATCACATTACAAAAGTCAATGATTTCTGAAATCATAGTCAACTACAAAGAAAATGTGTTGTTGTGTATTTGTGTTAATAATGCATGTGTTGTCTCTAGTCAACTACGTGCATTTACACCACCTACATGTCTGCCTATCTACAAAAGCTCTAGGAAAAAAGAATTCTGCTTCAGATTTCAAAACATGTGGGCAATTTAAGGTGAAATGTAACACAGTAAAATATATTTGAGTTTGTAAAAGTCATTGACAACAAACATTAACATCAATGTCATAATCTATAACCTTCTACATATCTATGTACATCAAACCAATAAATGCCGTTGTATGGGGTACAAATAAAAAAACATGGACCTATATTGATCGTTTTCTAAAAGTTTTCTATCCATTGAGAATCCCATGTACCATGTTACATCCATTTAAATAGAAAAATTTAGAAAAACTCTGCAAAATATCGGGTGGTATCGTTATGCGGTGTCCTCACCAAAACCTAGAACCATATCTACCATTTTCTGAAACTCGCTGTACCAAATTACATAGATCTTGGTAGCAAAATGTAGTAAAATAGTATTGAAATAAATTAAGTCGGACTGTACGTTAGATGGTGGACTATATTAAATCGTGGAACCACTAGCGAGTTCTAAACACCACGTCTGTTGACCTTTGAAAAAAATGTTCTTAAAAAATCTACGTCTGTTGACCTTTGAAAAAATTTTTCTTTAAAAAATCCACGTTTGTTGAGCTTAGAAAAAATTATTCTTGGAAAATCCACGTCTGTTGAGCTTTGAAAAAACTATTCTTTAAAAAATCCACGTCTGTTGGCCTTTGTAGAAATTATTCTTTAAAAAATCCACGTTTGAAGAAATTATTCTTAAAAAAACACTTTTGTTGACATTTGAAAAAAATATTCTTTAAAAAATCCACTTTTTTGACCTTTGAAAAAATTATTCTTAAAAAATCCACGGCAGCTGACCTTTGAAAAAATTATTGTTAAAAAATCCACGTCGGTCTTAAAAAATCCTCATCTGTTGACATTTGTAGAAATTATTCTTAAATTAAAATGAACTTCTGTTGACATTTAAAAAAAATTAATCCTTAAAAAATCTGCGTCTGTTGACATTTGAAAAAATTATTCCATAAAAAATCCACATCTGCTGATTTTTGAAGAAATTATTCTTTAAAAAATTTTCATAGCTTTTACCATTTTTGAGATATGGAAGTTCAAATCGGGACAATGCATTGACTGCATCACCTCCTTAAAAACAATGTCATGCAAGGAGCGCCCTAACTAAGGAACAAGGGAGTCTTCACAATCATATAAATAAATTCCGCGGAAAACTAGTGCCCAGGGGAAGTGGTGTAGGGTATAACATGGTCGGCCCCGTCCGACTATATCCCTCTTTTACTTATTCTATACTGAAAAGGATTTAAGCACATAAACATAAACCATTTTACATTAAACGTAATTGTACCTTGGTTGAAGGGGAATAACAGAAAGCTTATTCTTTCATTCCTCCTTGCGGACAAACATTTAATCCCCCAAAAATAAAATGCTATATAAACATTCTTAATCTTTTACGACGTTTTATGTTGACATTTGGAGCGATTAGGATAGGTTAATACTTTATTGATTGGCTCACATGTAGTAATCAATTGAACAACACACTTTGTTATTGTTCTTGCTGTTTCTGTGCTAGGAGAAATGTTGAACATCCCCTGGTTTTATGCTTTAGTCTCGGTGTGTTCTTTAGCATTTAATGTTCCCTGTATGGACAGCAGATAAAAATAAGAATTTATAGACTTTACGTGTCCCGGCAAGCATTACGTGCACTTGCACCTAGTATCTGGCTACTATGATGACACAAAAAAGCAAACAATAACAGATAGAAAACATTCATATGAGAAGAAAATGTAGATGGTGTGTGTTTACAGGGAGGGTTTAGAGAAAAGTTCAATCTAGTTAAATTTACCAAATCGGAAGGGAAATTTTTTGAAACTTTTTGAGTAATCAATTGAGCTTTATATGCTGTTAGACCCTTCCTAGAATTGTCCTGGCAATTTTACCAGTATTTTTATTCAGACGGCAAAAAATGTGGGAGTTTTGGTGATTCAATCCCTTGAATTAACATTTCCTTCCATACATTCTTTTATACCGCCCCTCACAGTAGTGATGCACACCTTTCTGTTGTCATTTTTGTTTGCTATCTATAAAAATCAAACAACAATACCGGAAAAAGGCTCTGTGACACTGCAGGCACCCAACATAACCCAAAGCAAACATAGGACAACAAAGAAACATGAAAGAAAAACAGTCATCTGTTTGTACCTATAGAGTTGATTTTTATTGATAAAATATGTAAAATATGATAATAAAAAATAGAAGAAAATCGAGAAGAGACCAACAGCTTTGAACAAACAAACCATCTCTATTTTTATGCTCCCAAACAAAAAGGAAGGAAGTACCATTACTAAACAGCTATGTTTTATTGTTGCAGAAGACAGGCACTGTTATCGAATAACAATAATGACCAAGAATCAAACACACACACATAGCGAAGCATGGGGAGGAGATAGATAAATTAAATATATTGAAAATATACACACAATTGTGTATAAAAGGAATTCTCAATAAACATTATTTTGTCTCTCATAGGTTTCTCAGCCCAAAGAAAAGAATAACCTAATTACTCACAGTAAAACAGATATGTACCGTGAAGTTCTATTAAAATTCCTGATTTCCACGGCGATTTCCTTATAGGAGAGATTTTGATTTTAGTCTTCTTTCACACAATTTTCTTTGTAATATAAGGAATTGTCAGTGTTATTTTGATTGGTTATTTATTTAAATTTATTAGAAGAGGATATTTAAGAAGTCTGAAAAATGAACTCGTAAGTGTGGAGTATGTGGCGTACAAACGTTAGCTTTTTACAAGTAAAAACTCAAGCCTAATATTGTTCACGTATTTTTATGCCTTCCACCATAGTATGGAGG